>NW_020523489.1:0-110131 GCF_003368295.1 Carassius auratus
AACACACCATGACAGATTCTACTATAGCTTGCTTGAATGAGGGATGACTGCTGCTTGGCTGTTCTGTAGTCACATGACCTGAGTGGGCGTGGCTGTGAGTCCAGCTGGTGTTGCAGTCTGACTCAGGCACAGAGAAAGAGAACAGGAAAGAGAGATAAAGAAAGACAGCAAGAGCTACTAGGGAGTGGAAGGGTGAGTCACTATCTGCTCTCCTGTTTACTTATGTTTAAACAGGCTTTCTATGCCTGAGTTTTATGTATCTTTCCAGATCTCATTCAGAGAGGCTGTAGCACATTTACAGAGCTACAGAGAGGGGACGTGTGTGTGTGTGTTGCTGCATGCACTAGTTTCCCAGGTGTCCTCCTCTGTTCTTGCCAGCAAGGGAAAGGAAGCAAGTGAGAGTGGAGAGAACGGGGAGAATTTTGGCTAACGTTCGTGGGAGTTTTAATGTGTTTTAAGACCTCACTTTTTCTGTTGTCTGTGCATTGAAACAGATGATAGTGAACCCCTCCTTTAACTTTCTTCCACTCCCTCCCTTTCTCTCCTCCTCCTGGCCCTCTCTTTTCTTTGTGTGGGGTGTTCGTCATCACTGGTTGTATAGTTTTTACAATCAGACATTTTGATAATTAGTTTTTTCTAATTGGTTTACATTAGACCCGGAATCCCACATACTGTATTCAAACTTCATAGCTTCATATGTTCTCCCTGGGTTTATATCCAATCAGCATTTTTTGAATGGCTTCCTATGTTCATTCTAATATGTTTGTGTTGCATGACAATATAGTTCCTGTTGTTTAATTGTTGTCATTAACATAGAAGTTAATTGACCTGTGTGTATTCAGCAAAGATTTGTTCTGTTCCTCTTTTTAACTTCTGATTCCATTTGTCTGTGAGTGTCAGATTACGTCCAGTGTTTTTTATTTGATTTTCAGTAACAGCAGTTAACAATTTATCTAGAACACTGAACTCCAAATTCAAGCACATCTTTCAGTTGTGTTTGAGTTTGGTTATAAATCAATAACAAATATTTCTGTCATCTCCAGTTACATCAGCAAGGTTATATGATTACCTGCTTAGCGGAGTTCCTTTTTCAGATAAAAACCACTTCCTCATATACTGACCTAATTATTTCACAGCAAATCCTACCAGGGCCCATATTTATCAAAGTGCCATTTTATTTTAAGTGCTAAGAATTCATTTAATGTACTCCTACTTTCAAACTTAAGTATAAAAGAAAGTCATCAAGTTTCTTAAAGCTAAGAATCCCTCTTTTACTCTCCAGTTATTAAAGACCGCTTGAGAGGTCTTTAATAGGAGTTGCCAGTAGGGGCTTGTGATGGCACTGAGGAGACCGAGACATCCACAAATTCACAAAGGAGAGGAAGAATGTTCTTGAAATATTTGACAATGAGCTTTTCATTAAACTGTTACATTTCCTTAGTTATTCAAAAAGAAAATGAGCAAAGAATATTTACATTACCAAAAGAACATCATAAATGACTTCAGTCTATCACGATTATATATGCTCTTTAAAAACAATCCCATTATAATCAGTGAAGCTACCCCACACTGTAATATGAATAAATCTCTTACCCTTATTTACACTGCACACATCTGTGGCAAGTTTCTGAAGTGGCTCTTCACACAGCATCACTAAGGATAGGCACCTATTATTTTTGACGGATAATAAATATTTGCCTTGCTGTCATCAAAGAAATCAGCAACAGGCGATATCTCTGGCTATTGTCGGTACACAATACTTTTTATCTACTGGCAGAACCCTAAATTGGAGGTTGTGATGACTATTTCATTTCCTTACCATAATGTATTTTATTCTTTATTGTCATATGTGTGTTGAATGTAAACTCCTTTTAGGAATTTAACCATTCAGTGTGAATTTATCTGAGAATATTCTTAAATAATTAATTAAATAAATAATAAATAATCTTTTCGGTGACTGGTCTATGTGTATTTCGTCATCCAAATTCCCACTTCTGGCACAGTAAACTGTTGTGAATTTACTCTAAATAAGACTGACACTTAAGATTTAGTCCTATACTTTGCTTAAATTATACAGTAAAGTAGATGCTTGATAACTAATTTTTAAATGCATCTTTGAGCCAATAATGTATTCACACTTAAGACAATTTTTAACAGCGTTCTTGAGAGTAATCCAAAGATGCTTGATAAATACGGACCCTGATCTGTAGAACATCTAAAAATCTATTTTTTCTTTAATAAATTATTCCAATGGAGCTGTTTCTTTCTTTTTTGAAGCATGAACCCATTTATATTAACATCATGTACATGATGCTAATTGTAATATTTGTCATAGTTTAAATGTAAAAAAATGGCTTTGATTACTTGTAGCTAGTTGGACATTAACTTTTTTAGACATTGTAATTATGAGGGGGCAGCTGTGGAGGAGCCGGACTAGTTACCAGAAGGTCGCTGGTTCGAGTCTCGGTGCTGGCAGGAGTTGTACGTGGGAGGGAGTGAATGAACAGCTCTCTCTTCCACCCTTAATACCCATGGCTGAAGTGCCCTTGTGCAATCTATAGCTGACCATTGCTCCGGGTGTGTGTTTACAGTGTGTTCACTTCTCACTGCTGTATGTCTGCACTTGGATGTCTGCACTGTTTCAAATGATGTAGAAAATGTATATAGAATATTCTTTATATTATTCCAAATGAATTAGGAGTGTTTATTATTGTTATTATTTTTTGACAGGTTTAGTTTTACTCAGAGACAGATAAAGAGTGACACAATGACCCGTGTAAATTACAAGAATACAAGTAGTTGAACAATGGTGATACGGAGTGTACCATACCATATCTTGCATGACTTCTCTCATCAAAAATTATGGTGCCATTGTATGCGGCATGCCGTCTGTGTTCGGGTCAAATGTTTATTTTATTAGCGATTTTAGTGTTTGTTTTATTTTCCTCGGCCCAACCTTCTTCGCCTCACATGGTATGTAATCGTCAAACATTGTTAGCTATCAAACATGGAATGAAAGACCGATCCGACGTTGATTTGAGCAGCCAATTTGAAAGAACCATCCGCCCCTGTTACTTTGTCCATCTTATGTGTGTCGGCTGTCCTGTGTCCTTCGCCGAAGAAAACGTTGCAAGAAGTGGGGGAAAACGAGGTGGTGTGCTGGCAGCGGCGAGGGTGCGCCCGGTGGTGTTCGAGTCAGCATGTCCTGAACAGGTTCTTGTTGATCTGTCGCCGGTCTTTTCCTGTGATCTGTGGCTGCACGTTGTGAAGCCTGCGATCTTGGATTGCGATGTGGAATGAATGAGTATTACGATTTTTCCACCTGCCTCTGTGGAAGGGAGATTGGCACTCCAACAGGCACTGGCATTGCTTCGTCAGCAGGACCAGGAACCACGGTCCTATGCCTAATTCTTTTGGACCATGGCTAGGGGCCTCAAATATTATGATGCAGCCCTGATCCAACCTCACTTTGGATGACCCCTTACCTCAATGGGAGATGGAGCAACTGCATGTTTTGAATTTCTGGGACTTCTCTAATTATGTGCATCACTGCAAAGACTGGCAGATCCTTAACCCTCGAGAGGATATCAGCATTGACCACCAACCTGCCCTCCTTCCTTCTTCGAGTCAAGTCCACAATCATCTTCTGACTCCCACTTAGAAACGAAGGGACAGAAGGAAGTGGGCAGACCAAGTTGCTGCCATTCTGCCATCTGCCATTGAGTCCTCTGTGCTGGCTCCAGCCTCTGGGAGCAATTCAGCAACAGCTCCTGAGTCAATTAACCCCTCAGAAGCAGTCAAGCTCAAGGTAGCTTTAAGATAAGTTTTCCCGTCAACCTCTGTTCTGGTGTCTGTCCCAGTTAAGTCAAAGTCAGTCATGTCCAGTCTTGATAATCCTGTGTTTATGTCAGTCCAAGTCCTGCAAGAAGTGGGCAAGCTGACAACTTCCTGCCCTGGGAGGCATAAGGTTAGGAGGTCACGTGCCAGGAGGGCTAGAACCCTTTGTTTAGAGACCCCTCATATACTTACCCTGGATGATCTCAAGTTGTTTGCTGCTTCGGTTCTGGCCATGGAGGCAGGTTCTGAGCAGCATGTATTTCCAGTCATGGTTACAGGTGTCAGTCCTGAGCAGCCCCCTCTCTCTGTCACCATCACTCAAGTCAGGCCTGAGCAGTCCACTCCTGACACTACCATGGAGACCACTCCTAACCTGCCCACTATCCTAGTCAAATCTATGGAGGCCATTCTCAAGCCATCAGCCCCCACAGGCACTGAATATGCTTCTGCTCAGGAGCCTCCAGAATCCACTCAAGCCCATGACCAGAGTCTAGAGTTGGCTTTAGGTCTAGAGTCTTCTTCATCCCAGTTCAATCCAAAGTCTGTTTCAGAGTCCGCTTCAGTACCAGTCCAGAAGTTCGTTCTTGAAGACCCAGTCAAGCGTAAGAATTAGTTATCCAAGAATCTGTTTATGAGTCCGTTCCTGCAGCCCCCAAGGACATTCAAGAATCCGTCACGGAGTCGGTTCCTGTGGCCCCAGAGGGCAGTTCAAAAGCCCCAGAGGGTGTTCCTGAGACTGTCTTTGAGCCAGTTTCAGCTCTGGAGAGCAGTTTAGCAGCCCCCAAGGGCAGTCAAGAGTCAGTTTCTGTGTCAATCTTCATAGCCCCATAGGGCAGTTCATCAGGACCCAGGGGCAGACAAGAGTCGGTTCCTGAGCCTATTCCTTCAGCCCAGGAGGGCATTTCAACAGGTCCCAACGGCTGTCCAGAGTCCATATTTGAACTTGGTCCAGCGGCCCCTAATGGCATCCCTGTTATAGCCCCAGAGCCCACTCTAGACTCCGCTCCCGCTACAAAATCAGTTTTTGTCAGTTTTGTCACATCCTTAGAGGCCAACCCTGAAAGTCTTGTCAGTCATGTAAAGCCTACAGAAAATAACCTTATCTCTAATGCTGTGCCTTCAAAAACTGTCCATGTTCTGGCCAAGGGGTTCCTTCCAGAGAGCCCTAAACCTCTCATTGAAGCCACCTCCGAATCCCTTGCTAGTCATGTCTTGCCTACCAAAAATATTCCCAGTCCAGTAGGAGACCTTCGCCTGTGAAATGTGTTGGTAGAGGTGCCACCAACTATGCCCCAACCCTCTATTTGTCCCAGTCTGAAAAGTTTCCCTGGTCAGTCCTAAACCATTCCCCTAGAACATTTTCCGCATTTCCCATCCCAACCCTTGTGTTTCCTGACAGGCCTAGACTTCCATGGGTCACTTTCCACCCCCTACCCCCCAGTCGGTACCATTTTGCCTCCCTACCAACACTGTTACCCATTTAACTCCACCCAGAGATGGACGCCTGGAGGTGTCCTTTGGATGGGGGGAACTTTCAGGATCCTGCCCTGACGGTTTTATCTGTCCTTTCTTTGTTTAGTGTGTCTCTGTTCATTTTGTGCCTGAGCACATGGTTGTGTCTTTGTTTATGTTGGGCGTATGTTCCTCTTGTCGTGCCTCCTCATTTTCAATCACCATGCCCCCTTGATTAGTCCTTGTTTCTCCAATTGTGTTCACCTGATCCTTGTTTGCTTTGCTCCCTTTATATTGTGCTAATTACCCTCCGGTCTTTGCTGGTTCGTTTTGTGTGTGCCTTGTGTACAGTCGCTTGCTTGCATATTTAGACTTGGTAGAACTCTTTATTCAGTGTATTGCATCTTGTCTAGTTCCCTCTTGTTTCACTAGTTTTTGTTTGTTCCCATGTGTAGTCTATAGCCTAGTTCTAGCTTTTGTGGTTTAGTTTTTAATTTTAGTTTTTGAACCTTTTTGGGTTTTTTCTCCCTATTATTTTCTTTCTAGTTTTCAGTAAGGTTGCTGTCTTAATCATTATCCTTTTTGTTTTCATTTAGTTCCAGTTTTTTCTAGTATTTTATTACTTTTTTGGTTTGCATTGGTTTGCAAGTTTACTTTTTATCTATTTCTTGTCTCTCCTGTTGTATTGTCTTTGTGTGTCTGTTGTGTTGGTTTCTGTCCTGCTTCCTGAGTCCTCCCTGGTCGCTGGTTCTTCTGACCTGACAGACATTTTGGTGATTTCAAGAGTTCCCATCAACAGGGTCAAGCCTGTGGTTCCTTGAGTTGCTACCACAGAGTTGCTATCCTTTTGCCACAGAGTCCAGAGCTACCTCCTTCCTACCAGCCTGTTCTCCTATTAGCTGTGTCCAAATTCAGGGTCTGCATCCTCCTTAGGATCCTTCCTACCCGGTTGAAGGAGGAGGGGTCTTCCGACGACCGCAAAAACCGGAAGTCGGTGTTTGTGAATTTGGACAGCCTACCCTTCTTTCAGTTCCCTCCCTTACCCATTGCTCATATCCTGTCGCATAGCAACCATGACAGCGCTAAGCAAGACGCGGGTGAAGAGCTCATCGTTCTCTCCCCGGAGCTTTATAAACACTTCTGTCTGCTCTTTCATCCTTAGAAGCGTTAAAAACAGCTTCAATCACTAACAAATAAGCTGTGTGTAAGTGGATATTCACACAGGCAGTAAGGAAGAAGCTAGTTTACGAAAGAAAACGTTTTTTTTTTTTTTACACGTACAAATGTAAAAAAAAAAAAATGCTTAACACTAAAACAAAATGCCTAACTAGAAAACCACTGAAAATATATAGTTTTGAAAAGCCAGTTTTTAAAAAACATCGAAAATAATACTCCTCCCCCACTCTGCTACTGCTCGCTTCGTCCTGCCGAAAAGAATTATGGGATAGGTAGGACGCGAAAGGATCCACCACACCCATCCTTCCAATTCGGGGAAAAGGAGGACGCATTTGTGGGCCGCATTTGAAGGATCCTACGAATTTGGACAGCCTTCGTCTCGGCGCTGTGACGTAACATCCTTCAAATGAGTACTCCGAAGGATGTAGACCCTGAATTTGGACACAGCCATTGTGTGCCCTGCCCTATTGTGTGGACTTCCTGCCTCATCTACAGGTGCTGGTCATATAATTAGAATATCATCAAAAAGTTGCTTTATTTCACTAATTCTAAAAATCCCAAATTAATTAGCTCAGAAAATTTGAATATTACTTAAGACCAATACAAAGAAAGGATTTTTAGAAATCTTGGCCAACTGAAAAGTATGAACATGAAAATTATGAATGTGTACAGCTCTCAATACTTAGCTGGGGCTCCCTTTGCCTGAATTACTGCAGCAATACGGGGTGGCATGGAGTCGACCAGTCTGTGGCACTACTCAGGTGTTATGAGAGCCCAGCTCTTCAGCATTCCTAGGTCTGGCATATCGAATATCACAATACCCCATCAATTTTCTATGGCATTAAGGTCAGGCAAGTTTGCAGGCCAATTAAGAACAGGGATACCATTGTCCTTAATCCAGGTACTGGAAGCTTTGGCACTGTGTGCAGGTGCCAAGTCCTGTTGGAAAATGGCATTTGGATCCCCATAAAGATGGTCAGCAGCAGGAAGCATGACTTGCTGTAAAACTTCCTGGTATATGGCTGCATTGACCTTGGACCTCAGAAAACACAGTTGACCAACACCAGCAGATGACATGGCACCCCAAACCATCACTGACTGTGGAAACTTTACACTGGACCTTAGGCAATGGGGACTGTGTGCCTCTCCTCTCTTCCTCCATCTCCCCCATGTTTTTGAATGGGTTTTGTTCCACAGTCCTCTCCAGGGTGTGGTTATCCTTATTGCTTGTACACTTTTATTTTTCTACCACATCTTTTCCTTCCCTTTGCTTCTCTATTAATTTGCTAGGACACAGAGCCAGCCTCTTTTGAAATGACCTTTTGTGTCTTTCCATCCTTGTGCAAGGTGTCAATGGTCGTCTTTTGGAAAACTGTTAAGTCAGCAGTCTTCCCCATGATTGTGTAGCCTACAGAACTAGACTGAGATACCATTTAAAGGCCTTTGCAGGTGTTTTGAGTTAATTCGCTGGTTAGAGTGTGGCACCAGGTGTCTTCAATACTGAACCTTTTCACAATATTAAAATTTTCTGAGAATTTGGGATTTTCCTTAGTTGTCAGTTATAATCATCAAAATTAAAATAAATAAACATTTGAAATATATCAGTCTGTGTGTAATGAATGAATATAATGTAGAAATTTCAGTTTGTTTTAATGGAATTGGTGAAATCACCTTTTTGATGATATTTTAATTATATGACCTAGGCCTGGGCGAAAAATAGATTGAATGAATTAATTTGAATTTTTTGTTACAGGCGATTTAAAAAATAAGTAAATCGAGTTTTTGTGTAATGGCGCAGTTTTGGCTCCCCGAAGCTTCTGTAGCGTTAGTTTCACATGGCAGTATGGCAAGCGACAACAACAACAACATCATAGCACACACGAAACAGCAAGCGATAACATAGCTGCCGGTGAGAGTTGGAAGTTTGTTCCCAAGAAAGGAATAAAATCATCTGTTGTTTGGAACTGGTATGGGTTTGCTGCAACAGATGTGGAGCAAGAGACCCTACGCTGCCTAAAGCCCATCGCAGTCAAAAGCAGCAGCACCAGCCGAATATGAAAATAGGGGTTACATTTGTCTTGCTTTTGATTAGGGCTGCTCCGATCACGATCGGCCGATCGTTAATGCGCATCTCGTTGGTAAAGCCAGTTTTCTAATCAGCGGTAAATTCCCTCAGGTACGTGATTTCACATCGAGCAGCTACTACAGGGAGCCATTGTTAACTGAGAAGATGCGCAAATCCACTTCATTTTCAGCGTTTATTTGCGCATCTTCTCAGTTAACAAACGGCTCTGTGTAGTAACAGCTGCTCTATGTGAAATCATGCACCTGAGGGAATTTACCCCTGATTAGAAAACCGGCTTTACTGACAAGATGCGCATTAACGGAGATCAGCCCTACTTTTGATTAAATAAAAGCTAAATTTGCTTTAAGTTGTCTGCTGTTTGTACTTATTGCTTTCCTTAAGTAGGGGGGAAAATCGAAAAAAATCGGAAATTGAATTAAAAAAAATAAAATCCGAGATTTATTATCGCCCAGCCCTAATATGACCAGCACCTGTATTTGTGTTCTCACTCTTGTTAAAAAATTGTTCTCCTTATTAATTCTGCATCTGGATCCTCCCTTGCCAAACCGTGACATTGTCAACTGCCACAAATACTGCCTAAACAAAATACAGGTTTTGTCTTTATTTAAAGTAGCAATATTTTATATTGGCCTTTGAACTTGGTTTCATTGCATGGAAAAAAAACAAAACAGAACAAAAAAACTAGTCTTGCCAAAACACTGACATAGCCCATCGATCTAATGGCGTTGATTATTGATAACAATAATTGCCTATTTTGTGATTAACTGACAAATTAATATTATTAATATTATTTTAATAATATTAACAAAACAATAGAGAACTTATGTCAGTTCCAGTATCTACAAAAAACTTTTTAAATTGAATAATACAGTTTTTAAAAAGTCAGATGTCCATCCTCCACAGCGCTTTTTATTTATTTATATTTTTATACATTTAGGCTACATTACAGTATATAGGCTGTAAAGAGAATCAGATTTCAATCAATTAGAAAAAAAAATGAGGGCAAAAGAAACATGTAGCGCATTGTTGTTGTTGTAGTTGTTGTTGTTCTGTCGGCACACTGAAAATCATCCCCGCTACGGCAGCACTTGACAGCATAGTGATGCCCCTAGCATCATTCACAGTTGGGTTATTAGCAGAGTACACAGAGCAGGGGCCCATTTCAGTAAGGAGGTTCAACCAACTCTGAGTTGAAACTCAAACTTTGAGTTGACTTACCCTGAGATGGAAAACTCAGACCAGTTAAATTGTGTTAGTTCAGTCAACTCTGAGTATGTTGACTCTGAGTTTAGTGTGTGCACCACGACTATGAGAAGTCATGATCAATGATCAGAACCAGCACCACTGACAGATGAAGAGAAGATTGGCAAGTAGAACAATTTAAAATCCCAAAGAAAAAGAAAAACTGTTGCTTTTGTATTTGTGGAAAATAAAGATGAAAATTTGAATTATTGGGTTACAAAGGTTACAGCAAGATGTTATCAAGTGAAAAACATTTATCAGATTAGCCTCATTTAAACCGATTTCTACAACACTTACCTACAGTCCAGTGAAACTCCTCTTTGATGGATTTGTGCCCAGGAAAAAATTATTAGAAAGAGCGTGAGAGCAATGTACACTTTCCTTATCAGTCTGAGTCAGCGGCCTTACTAAAGTGCCCTGCATCTCCAGTGTTTTAAATAAAAACTACCATTTAAAATTCTGCTGGTAATGCTTGTATCCATTTGCATTAAGATTATTGTTCTTGCAATTTACATTTGCATTTATGCATTTAGCAGATGCTTTTATCCAAAGCGAATTACAGTGCACAATGTACTTAGTGAATACTTACAGTATGTGTGTAATGCTCTACCACTGAGCCACAGGAGCAAATAAAACAAAAAGAAAATGTTTTTCTCTCCATTTTTGTCATCATGGAGATGGAAAGTATATGATCGCCTGCCACATACACAGATGACCCTTCTTGTTGCCATGGATGCAGCATGTGATGACATCACAGCAGATGCCTGCAGATGCTGGATAAGACACTCTAAAAGATTCTTTCCACGCTGCATTGCAAGAGAAGATATTCGCTGTGATGAATTTGTGGCCCAATAGACCGGAAAGTCAGAAGGTGTAGGAAGATTGCACTGTAATTCCTACAACACTGCATGTACAGTTTTCCCTAAGGAGATTGTACTATGTTCACATTTCTAATTTTTTTTCTTTGTGCTGTCTTTGTGCAGTGCTGTTTTTTCATTTCTGTATCACAATGACATGGTCTGTCAACAAATTACAGTACAAACAGTAAAAGCGTATTGTGAATCTTGTCCAGTCTCTTGCAATCAAACTCCCACATACTGTACACTAAGGTGTAACCTACAATTTTGATAATTGTCATCAAACCTGTAGCCATAGTTTACATCAGAACATCCCTCCAGAGTACACTGTTATATTGACAACATGACTAAGCAATGACACAAGGACTTGTCATTCTGATGACACTGACATGTTCATTGACACAGATATTTATTTCTGAGAGATGAACTAAGGATTTTGAGCAAGAGACTGGCTTTGCAGGTAGAGTTGTTTTGAGAAATGCACTTATTTTTTTATTTTTTTTCAAGGATGATTTGAGAAATGTACCAAAGCGACTGAGAAAGACTGAGAAAAATACAGATTTTCAGAAGCACTTGATAATTGCAGACAGGTGTGCAGGGATAGAACTGAACTCTGCAGGTAGGTAGATCTCCAGGAACAGGATTGGGGACCCTTGACTGATAGTTGAGTGTACAGAACACGACTTGCAGTGCTTCAATCCAAATATCCTCAGAAATCTCCAATACATGAGAAACGCACATACATTTTACATAAATCATGATGATGGAGTATGATTCACTAGTTATGTTCTTTATGATTTTCTGTCCTAATGAAAATCAAGGTCAATGTTTCGTTCTTGCGTTTGATGCATCTGGTGAACAAATGAAGCATGTGAAAATCTTCCAGCTGAAGTTTTGTTTTTTTCTCAAGTAAAGCTCCATGTAACTTAAGGCTTCATATATCTTCTTCAGTCAAAGAGAGACATAAAACATTATGACCGCTTCCTTCTTCAAATTCTTCCTGATCCATAGAAGTGGCATCTTAAGCATTTTGACTGATTGAAACGCAGGCTGCTGCTGTAGTGTATCTGAGATTCTAAAACAGTCTATACATACAGAAGTAACAGTACTATTTCGGTAATTTCTGGACCGTATTACAAAGTGAGTTTTTTTTTTTCATTACTGACATCTGTACATCTATGGGAGCCTCTGCTTCAGTATAACAGATAATTCAGAATTAGCTCTGACCAGGGGGCAAGGAAGTCGACCGGAAGTTGAAGTCGGCTGCCATCTTGTAGCAGAACTTCACTTGCGTTAGCATTCCCATTGACTCCCATTCATTTTGGCGTCACTTTGACAGCGAATAACTTTACATCTGAGGCGTTTAAAGATTAACGATGGCAGTTTGCACGCACAGCTACTAGAAGATTTACATCTGTCAGACAGGTTGCTGACGTCTTCAAGCTTAGTTTGAGTCTGCGCGTCAGAAACGGAAGTGCTAAAAAACGCTAAAAATGGGCTTCACTTGTCTCAATTGAGTTCCAATGGGGTCGCTGTGTCCATTTCTTTTACTGTCTATGGCTCTGACTGACAGTCTTTGCACTTATGAATAGTTATTTTTGCAGACGTATGTCTCTGAACCATGATGAATTTGGTCACTCTGTTATGAGTTTCCTGATATGTCTTGCAGTTTTTTTTTTAGTTTTCCATTAATTCACAAGTTAGGATGTATCAATTCATTCTTTCTTCATTTTGTCATTCTTATAAATCTACACTCTTTTCTGTAAGAACAGCTTTAGCAGCATTTACACTCCTAGCCTAGTGTAACCAAGGCACATTTAGCTACACATTTAGGGCAAATGTCAGGTTAACTAGGCTTCATTGGCTGTTGACACTAGTTGTTATTTGAACAAATGTTTTTCATTTGGCCTACTCCTGAGTTTAAATGTCTGTTGCCAGTCCAAAGTCCAGTTATAGGGGCCAATATACCACAGACCACTAAACCTGGGCAAATTCTCAACTGTTCAGCTCAGAATTAAATTGTATGTTGCCTGTAAGAAATTAATTGTTAGATGGCCTTGTTTGAGAATTTGCCTTGCTTTTCTGTGGATATATGGTTTCTGTATGGGGTTGGATCAGGTTCATAAGGGGGACATGCAACCTCTTGAGTTCTTAAAGGGGGTGAAATGCTCGTTTCACTCAATATCCTGTTAATCTTGAGTACCTATAGAGTAGTACTGCATCCTTCATAACTCCAAAAAGTCTTTAGTTTTATTATATTCACAAGAGAAAGATAGTCTGTACCGATTTTTCCCGGAAAAACTCGACCGGCTGGAGGCGTGACGTGTGGGCGGAGCTAAAGAATCACGAGCGCGAGTAAGCTTTTGCGTTTGGAAGCTGTGACATTACCGTGAGGAAAAAAACACCCAAAACAAACCATGGCTAACAGTCAGATTTAGCGTATATTTATGATCCAGAATCAGATCCAGAAGCTGAAATTTAACAAGAGCAGCATCAGCAACGACGTCTCTATGTGGTATGTACTGAAACTGTATATATTTGCTTAGCGGTTTTGGAAAATGACTAAGTTCCACTTTAAGCTGTACATGTGGAAAGTGCAGTTTGATGACAACATCGCGTGTTGTTAACTTGAAGTGCTTACGCGCCGATAGCTAAGGTAACAACACAGAGATATTTGAAGCAGTTTTACTCACCGCCTGCGGTTCCAACACACGATCGTGACCCTTTTTCGTTGGGACTGCATTATCCTTAAGAAATAAACGATGTGCAAATCCGGCGTCAAATTGGGCCTTGTTTGTAAAACAAGCATCTTCGAAATGCAGGGAACAAACAAAAACACTTGTACAACTCCGTTGATGCTCTGTAAAAATAAACTCCATCCATTTGTCCCCTAATGCTGTTTTTTTTTTTTTTTGGTAATCTGTGCAGGGTTGTCGTGCCCTGGCAACCAAAAACACACTTCTTTTGTGACATTTCCCGATGCTCTCGCTCTGATCAGTGAATGTCTGTGCTCTCAGTGCTGTGCTATACGGGAGCACGCGCTCTTCCAGCAGAAGTGCCCTTAGGACCCATATAAAGGAAATTCCGCTCCATCTAACTTCACACAGAGCCATACTCTAAAAAAACTTTCAGAAACTTGTGACAAACCGGAAGGAGTAAACGTACAACTTAATTTTTGAAACTTTGTCCATGTTTAGCATGGGAATCCAACTCAGTAAAAAAACTCAGTATGCATGAAATAGCATTTCATCCCCCCTTTAAAGTGAAAACAGGAAATCAACCTGGTCAAATTTTGCATACAGGGGGAGAGAGTTCTTGATGTCTTGGAGAACTCATTGGAAAAACAAGAGATGTGAATTGCTGGCCTATGGTTGGGGATTCTCTGGTTCTAAAGGAGAAACCTGGTCATACTTCTAGATATACACATCATAGTCCTTGACCATACGCCAAAATGCAAAATTATAAGCATGCTCAACTGTTCAGGCTAGAGTTGGACGATGTCTACCAAATTGACATTGACTATGTCTACAGTGAAACATTTTGATGGACGATGACATGGGGAGTGTGGCGGGGTTAGGGTTGTGCCCAGAGCGTGAAACAAATAATGCATTCTATGGAGCCAATAAAAGGTTAGCCACTTGCTAATGAATATTGTTTTCTGAGTCGGTGTCGCAAGGATGAAGTTGCCAATTCTGACATGCAACCTTTTCATTAGACGTGCCTTCGGAGAGAAGTGCATCTTTATGGATTATGATTATAATTAATCATAAGTTTTTGTTTTTAATTTGTTTTATTTTGTTAAGCAATCATTTAAAGCTTTCTATAGATATATTTCTTATTTCTGTGAGGCATTTATTTGCTGAGTTTTTGTTCATTTTTGTGAGGCGCTCCTGTTCAAGCTGAGACGGCAGAAAGTTCATCATCTTTGTTTTCTTTATTTTATAAAAGCACAACATTTTGTGGACTGAGACTGAGATATATTTGAACAGCTTTATAAAGAATAATTCAGCATTGGTTTTGTTTGACTTAACTTATTATTATTAAAAAAGTGTATAATTAATTTGAATAAATATAATGTAGTAATTTAAAATTAAAATTAGTGAAATGTGTAATGTTATGTTTTAAAATAAATATTTAAAATATAAGACAATGGTAGCCTATAAACTATAAGACAAGGAATTATAGTAACATAAATGTGACATTTACAATAGCTGAATGTGCACGTACATTTGCCTGTATGCGTGTGCAGGGACACACTTCAGCGGTAACCCCTATTTCCTGTTTGTTTGAACATGCTAGTGAAAAATATAGGCCACAAACTTTGCATGAGAGACAGGATAACTGCCACTGAAGCCACATATTTTCAGAATTGATTTTTATTGTTTGCTGTAGGGAGGATTTCTGATTAAAAACTGGTCCTTTGTATTAAAATCTATAGCGTGGGCTGATAATGTAACTTTAACTTTAACTTGTGTAATAATGCTTACTGATTTTTTTTTTTTTTTTGATGTTTGAATTGTATTTTATATTCTAAATCATAATGACTTCTATGGTATATTGTATTTTTACATGCTGAAAGGGCTCTTAAAGATCTGCCGATGGCAAATCAGGATTATATGAGACAAAATGAGAACATTTAAAAGATGCTTTTTTTCTGAGTATGTGGCCCAATCTATTTTAGATATGAAAATGCAAATTAGAGTGAACGGTTTTAAAAGATGAATATTAGATGACAAGAGAAAAATTAGATCACAATATATATATATATATATATATATATATATATATATATATATATATATATATATATATATATATATATATATATATATATATATATATATATATAGTATGAGAGACCCCATAGCAGTCACATTATGGTGTTAATTTAAATAAGAAGTAAGACACAAAAACTGAAACTCATGAGCACACAGCATGATTAGTTTGCTAATTCTCTGCTTCACACTTAAATGGCATATAGGTTACATTTTTAGCTAAAACATGGCTGCTTGTAGTTGTCTGTGTAACTATTTAATGTTTGGGGCTGGAGGGTTTTTAGACTCTTTTTTTCTCAGAAAAGGATGTCAAATAGTATGTGTAACTCACTGACAGGAAACGTTTTTCTTAAATCCGTGATAATGCGCATCAGTTACAGAGGAGCACATGCAAAACAGTTTTGTTTTTGACTGACTGATAGTTTTGAATTGACTTCTTAGAGATGAAAATATACCTAAAAATAGAAGGAGAAAAAAAGAATATTTGAAACATAAAAGAAAGATTATTCCTAATTTTACTACACTCTTAGTTTTGTGTTTTATTGAGCCATTCTCTTTAACATACAGCATAGACCGTTTTGGTTTAAGTGATAGATCAGGATTTCATAGCTTCCACCTCAGGCAACTGATGAAGCAATAGTATGTTTCTTAACTGACAGGTTATGTTTGTACATGGCTGTGCTTTTTTGCTGTTAAGTAAATTCACCGTATGCTATCATCTTGATATGGTGTATTATATACCATAATTATTTACATCGTATTTATTTATTTTTGAAAACACCACTGGAAAATGTGGGTATATCTTTTTGTTTAAAGTTTGCACAAGTGTCTAGACGTTCTGTGAAAAGAGGAAGCCACATTTTGTCTCTTAAAAAAAGGAAAGGCAGTTACCTTGTTCCCTCCCACTTTCACATTGCGTTGTATGTCACTTGCTGTCTGTCATACACATTTTTCAAGCTACTAAATCATCAAATTCAGCTGAATACTCTCTTTTTGGTAAGCTTCTGGTTTTCATTTGATTAATGTTTAGGCATTTTTAGTATCTTTTGGTAAATACAATGAGTAATTAATCATTTGAGGATAACTTAGTTTGCTGCAGGGGTTTAATGAGTTAAGAGCTTGTTAATTGTAAAACGTTGGTGAAATAAAGGTGATTGTGGACAAATTTTGAAAGAAACGTTTTGGGTGCTTACATGTTTACCTGTGTCTTGTTAATATGAGGTAACTATATGTGTGTTGTGGGTTTTCTGCCCTACTTTATTTCCATGTGTTCTGACATCTGGGGCCCGTTTCAGTAAGGAGGTTCAACCAACTCTTTTCAGTAAGGAGGTTTGACCAACTCTGAGTTAAAACTTGAACTCTGAGTTGACTTACTCTGAGATGGGACACTCTGAGTTTTCAGGTTCAGAACAGCTGAATTGTGTAAGTTCAGTAAACTTTGAGTAGGTTGACTTAGTTTAATGCATGCGGCGTGCACCACGACTATGTTAAGCCATGATCAATGGAGCTCTGATATTATGATTCACCATTGCAACAGATAAGGCAGTATTATGGACATAATTTACAGATTTTTAAATACTATCAGCATGATATACAAATTGGTGTACTATGAACATACTATACAGATTGATCATGTAAAAGTGGTTGTACACTATAGGCAGAAACTATGAACATACGAACATCAATTACACTAGTGCAATGGACAGTAAAGTACATAGAAAATATTTCAGTGTGCAAATGGAATACTCAGTATTCCATTTGCACACTGAATTAGATGCTATTTATACTGAACTGCATCCTAGTGAGGATTGTCTAGCAAAATTGTTTCAAGAATTTGAGTGAACTTCACAAGGAATGGACTGAGACTGGGGTCAAGGCATACAAACGTGTCAATGAATTTGGCTACAGTTGTCATATTCCTCTTGTTAAGCCACTCCTGAAGCACAGACAACATCAGAGGTGTCTTACCTGGTCTAAGGAGAAGAAGAACTGGACTGTTGGCCAATGGTCCAAAGTCTTCCTTTCAGATGAGAGCTGAGAGACGAGAAAATTTTGTATTTCATTTGGAAACCAAGGTCCTAAAGTCTGGAGTAAGGGTGGGGAAGCTCATAGCCCAAGTTGCTTGAAGTCCAGTGTTAAGTTTTCACAGTCTGCGATGATTTGGGGAGCAATGGCATCTGCTGGTGTTGGTCCAAAAAAAGTCACTGCAGCCATTTTCCAAGACATTTTGGAGCACTTAATGCTTCCTTCTTCTGACCAGCTTTTTGAAGATGCTGATTTCATTTTCCAGCAGGATTTGGCACCTACCCACAATGCCAAAAGCACCAAAAGTTGGTTAAATGACCATGGTGTTGGTGTGCTTGACTTGCCAACAAACTCACCAGACCTGAATCCCATAGACCCCATAGCTGTACTCTGTATAATCTAGTACACTGCCCCTCCCTTGCTCAGCGCAGGCTAACCTGGTGGCGATGGTTTATATGTAAATCCTTCATTGGGACATTGCCCCCTTATTTATGTATTTATGTCCTTCAAAGTTAGCACTCGCTCTCTGCGGTCTAATGATAATTTTAACCTGGTTGTGCCTAGGGCTCGCACAGAATTGGGGAAGCAATTATTTAGAATTCCTGCCCCATCAGCATGGAACCTGTTACAAAATTATTTAAAACTTGATAATTTGGTCTCTTTTGGTCAATTTAAGAGGCTATTAAAGCATCGGGAAGCAGGCACAATGGGCACCTATAGTGAAAATACAATACAAGTCTATAGTGAAAATAGGGGATGTCATGATTTCCTCGTTGGTTGATTCATGTACTGTTGATGTACTATGTCTTTTATGTTCAACTGATCACTTCCATGCCACGCTGAACTGAGACGTAATTAAAGCAAAAGGAGCCCCTACCAAGTATTGAGTACATGTACAGTAAATGAACATACTTCCCAGAAGGCCAACAAATGACTAAAAAAACAAAACAAAATATGTACTGGTCTTATGAAGTATTCAGCTAGTTAGTGAATTGGTGGGTTTTTGTTAAATGTGAGCCAAAATCTTCACAATTAAAAGAACAAAAGACAAACTACTTCAGTCTGTGTCCACTGAATTTGTTTAATACACAAGATTCACAATTTGAGTTGAATTACTGAAATAAACTTTTCCACAACATTCTAATTTATTGAGTTCCACCTGTACATACTATTTGCACTTCTGTATTGTTGTAAGAACAATAAGAAAACCTGCTCCCGACCAGGTTAGGGTCATAGAGTAAGTTACTATGGTAACTAATTTTGTTACAACATTAAACAAGTTGCCTCTCTTTCAGAAACAGGCTTGACTTACCCTGCTTTCTCAGGTTTGAAAAATTCAAATTCTGAAACAGAAAAATTACTTTCCCTCATTTCAGGGTTAACATACTCAGAGTTTTCTCTTAATCTTCTTTCTGAAATGGACCCCTGGGACTTCTTCGTACGTCGCTCATTACATCCGAGATGAAATATCACATCCAAGATGATATCATCGCGCTAATCAGGATCTGGCTAATTCGGTTGTTCAAACACACGTTCTTGATGATTAGTATGGCTGGATTAAGTTATCTGAGATAACTGCACATTCATGGGTTGGTTTAAAAGGGGTTATGTATCAATATTTGAAACCATGATTAGCAAAGGATTGATTAGCTGGCGGCAAGACAGCAACGTAATGACATCATATAATTAATAAACACCTGATGAAAAACTTGACAAATTTCTGGACTTTCATAAGGAAACAGCCAAGCGAACAAAACTAAATGCTATAATAGATAAATGAAATGTGCACTGTTTATATTTTCTTTAATATTTTTACCAATTATCTCCCATTATATTATTATCTAGCCATTATATTATTCTCCCAATTATTTATATTCACAATTTTTTTTATATATATAATTGTGCAGGATTTACATTTTTTATTTAGTTCAGTGTTGTAATTAGCAATTAATTTAATTTTATATTTAAACAGATTTGTTATTTGACAACATTAATTAAAGTTTATTAAGGGTCAAGGTCATGTTATCTGCATCTCCTGCATCCCATCAAGCCACTCACATAATAGCGGTCATCACTCAAATTAATGCATGACACTGTATTGTGTTATCTGTATTCATGGGTGTCAGTCAACACTTCAACAACAATGAAAAACAATGGTATTGAAAAAAAGATACTTTGGGATTAGATCCTTTTTTACTGTCAAGCAAACTGCTGACTTCACTAGTCTAGTGAAAACTTACCAATTTGATGTTTGCTGATAGGCCATTTATATCTCTTATACAAATCCTAAACTCTGCAATCCTAAACTCTCCGTACGCCAATTTCTGGATCCATCTGCCGCACCCGACTTAGATGCCTGTGTACTCACATTCAGTTTCTGGGCCATGTCAACTGGACCAGATGCGACAGCCATAACTTACCGACACTGTCGTATCCAAGCTGGAATCGGCCCGTTGCACAGCACGCCAGACTTAACCCAATTTCATTTCTATATCTACTGTACTTTTCATTAACATTTCATTTAAAATTTACAACGTTACCGAAACAAAGTGTTTTCTTTTCTTTTTAATTATATAGATTATAATACATAAATAACATGACTACATCTCATTATTATGAAAGCAATTTAAAGGTCCACTAAAAAACTTGCTTGAACGAGCTAGCATGAGGAAAATTAATTTACAAAACAATTTATTAACAAAACCATGCAATCACAGAAAAAAAAAACAACAACAAAAAAAAACAGCAGCTATACAATAAGTGTAGATAAAATATTTAACATGTTGCTAAATTACGCATGCATGCATTTATATATACACTTGGACAGTAACATTTAATAAATAAATTTAATGGTGTTTTGAAAAGCACATTGGTAAGTGTCTGGAATTATGGAATTATCACCTAACTGTTACTATGAATCATTTGTAAAGGTAATCAGTGAATACTGTTCTTGGTTGTTGCTCATTTGGGGGTCATGGGTGCAGCATGTCTTTCCATATCTTATTTTAGTGAGTTCTCTGCTTGGGAGCTTTCATTTCTGCACCTGTAAAGAGCAAATAATGCACAAGTATCTGTTACTTCTAAACTGAGTGAAATTATATTGTATTAAAGCACATGTTGTTTGAATGACTGTTTACTTATTGTTATTTACCTAATTTAATTCTAGCACATTAAGTGGCTGTGTTCAGTATTATTGAAATTTAGTGAGTATATTCAGTTTTGGTTGAATCATTTCTTAATTACATGTGTGTAAGACTAATATAATTATGAAGTAACTATTTTATGGCGAATAAATCTTTCAGTGAGTAAAACTGGCTGTGTCTATAGTATTAAAGACTACACAACATTATTATATTATCTTTAAAATCATTTTTAAATTATTGCTTAGGACCAGCACATGACCAGCTAAGGACCATCTTAAAATAGCTCAAACCAACATCCCAGCTTCATAACCTACCTAACTAGCATATGCTGTTTTTTTTTTGTTTGTTTTTTTTTTGTTTGTTTGTTTGTTTTTTTCAATTGGGGGATACTCCTGTAATAAAGTAGTGGTGTTAGCGGACATATTTAAAGTATCAATTCTACTTAAAAATATGCAATGTAATCCTGTTTATGTACATGAAATAAGCTTATGGACCATAAGCTTATTTCATATACATAAACAGGATTATGACAGCACCTCTTGGAGTAGCTTCGAATAACCAACCAATCCAAGATCATTCCAAAACATCAGCAATCAAATCCAGCTAACGTACGAATAACAGGACCCTGGTCTCTCTACAGAACCATACCAATATTGTATCACTTGTAAACAATTAGCAAAATTTCAATGCAACCAGTAATCAGACTTTTTGAGTTTAGATATCATTACATTCAAGACATGAAGTAAAAATTAAATGCAGGAAAGCAAAATTAGCATCATGTGACTTTTACACAAACTGAAAATTACTGTTTGGGTTAGTTGACCAATAAAGCTATGACACTGATCATGTAATTGAAAATTGCACATGCAAAAATGTTTAAGTCAATTGTTGCCATACATTGAAAATAATAACTTGCTGTATCTCTCTGTTTGTATCTTATTATTTCATTAGGGCCAGAGAACATTAAAAGTTTTTACGGCAACATGGCAGATGTAGAAAAGATGCCTGTGGGACGAAATGAGAAGGGAAACAGTGAGTTTGGCTATGTTGGCATCGATGCCATCTTGGAGCAAATGAGGAGGAAAGCCATGAAGCAAGGCTTTGAGTTTAACATCATGGTAGTGGGTAAGTAGAGGTTTCAGTGTGCAGTTACAGATGTGTGCCTTTTTCATTTTTATGTACAAAATACACATTTACTATCACTGGAACCTTCAAATAAAAAGAGTTAGGTTAAATAGTTAGATCAAGATTGTTAAAATAAACATTTGATAAGGGACAAACAAATACTATTGTCAGGAAAATGGACCTGTTTTGTTGTGCTTTGCCCCTGTTTCTGTTCTTTTGTTCTATTATTTTGTGTTCCTGTACTTGTTTAATTAATTAGTAATTCTGTGCACCTGTGTTTGATAATTAACCTGTGTTTATAAGTTCTTGTCTGTTAATTTCTCCTCTGTCGGGTCTACTCATTGTGCATGTGTGTTTGCTCCAGCACCCTTTCTGTGGATTTCCTTGGATTAAAAACTGCATGCTTTCATAACAGTGTATTGTGACAACTATTTGTTTATTAGAATAATATATATTCAGTTAAAATTTAATCACCTTAGAATTATAAGGATCTAGCTGACATTTTTGCCAAAACTGAGTTATTCACATATTCTTATTCTGTGATAAATTATTTACATTATGTGAACATTATATTGAATTACATTTTGGGACTTTTTATTCAGAAAGTATACTGAATGCAATAACTTGAAGTTCAATACGCCAGATCTGCTATGAATGCAGATATAACCTTATAATTTTAATGTGTTGATTTGCAATATTATTATGGAATATGGTCCATGCCTGAGTGCGTTTAAACTCTGTGCTGAGTTTTGCACACTAGAAAAAAATACTGCTCTATTAGACAGTAAACATGTTCAGCTAAATCAGTCAGAGGACGATATAGAAATGATTAACGGGCTGAATTTGGCCCAGTAAGCTGTTAGCTAAAAGGCCTTGCTGTAATCAACAGTAATTGGAGAACAAAACAAATTTCATATCCATAAAATATAATACTATATACGATTATTCTTAGACCTCTCTCTTGTAAAGTGTATCCTTTATGTCATACTGTTTTTATTGAGCATAAAAAATTTATATCCTTGCATTGCATCTTGGTTTTAGAAGTATTGTTTCTTGATAGTGCTGGCTGTCGTTTGCTTTTATGACTTAATAACTGAGAGAAACACTTTTGTAACTCTGAATGAACATGCTGATGTTTATTTTAACTTGGTGCTTTGATAAATGAATATATGGCTAGATAGCAACTTTATGAAAATATTTAAGGCTTGTTCATGGGTTGATCTTTTGGCAGTTGATGAGTGATTTTGAGTGTTTTCTGAGGTTTGTTGTCAAACTATAATCCACTAATTAACTTGCACCCAGCTCTTTTAAACTTGATTCTCAAACACCTAGGAATTGGAGGTTGCTTTCAGGGATTTTAAAGTGGATAGTTTTTTGGATACTTACATGTATACCAATATGGAAAAAAATAAAAATAAAAAAATGAATATAAAATAAAATAAAATAAAAAACAATAAGGAATGTTGTAACTGACATGGTTGATGCTTTCTGCAGAGCTACAGGGAAAGAATCTGTCTGGCTGCTCCACTCAACTGATTCCAGCTGCAACCTTTGTTCTTGCTTTATCATGGATGTCAATGAGAGATCCAACAAGCTGCTCCCATGACCCTTCTCTAAAAACACTGTCTCTTTTATAATCCACAGTATTAGACACACACACACACCGCACACACACACGTTTGTTTTTGTGAAATGTGGGGACATCCCATACTGTAGAAACTATATGGCCCTACACTAACCCAACACCTAACCCTAACCCTCACAGGAAATGTTGTGAATTTTTACTTTCTCAAAAAAACTCATTCTGTATGATTTATAAGCATTTTGAAAAATGAGGACATGGGTTTATGTCCTCATAAGTCACCCTCTCCTTGTAATACCTGTGTTATACCAATGTCATTATACAAAGTTGTGTCCTGATACGTCACAAAAACGCGCACACACACACACACACAAACACAAACATTACCAAAGACCCTTTGGCATGGTTAGTCCACTCAGTATACACTATGGCTGTTTGCTTGTTTACTTGAACACGTGTGAATTAGGATTGTTAATTTTGAATGCACAGCTAAACCTCTAGATCTAGTGCAAAGGAATGCAGGTGTCTGAAGGTGTATTCACATCGGAACTGTTTAATAGCAGTTTCTTGGTGTGAAATGTCATTAGCACTGCTTATAGTATGAGTATGCTAAAAAAAAAAAAAGTAAGATGTGTTCAAATTACTCAGACAGGCTGACTACTTTTTGCCCTAAATTGAGAATCTGTCTCAGACATCAGCCGTGTCCAAATATTGTATAGTAGGCCAGAGATTTTCAGTTCTTGCCAGCAAGGTCCACTGTCCTGCAGAATAGCTCCAACCCTGATCAAACTCACCTACCTGTCATCTTCTAGTAATCCAGAAGGTTCATGCATTCTAGGGATAATTGTTTAATATAGTGTATAATTTCAAATAAAAATTAACTCATTAAATCGACATCCCCAGAGTCAATTTAAAACATTTATTTTTTTTCTATTTTTTTATGTATACAGGTCAGAGTGGTCTGGGTAAATCCACGTTGATGAACACACTTTTTAAATCTAAAATAAGTCGCAGATCTGTCATGACAACAGAGGAAGAGCGAATTCCCAAGACTATTGAGATCAAGTCCATCAGTCACGGTATGAAGGCCTACAGAACTAAAACTGAAACTAACACATGCTTATCCATTGAGGAATGAGTTGTATTTTAACACTTTTCACTGTCTCATAGATTTAGGTATCCACAGTGTATACTCACCTCTTACAACTCATATCTTATACAGATGTTGAGGAGAAAGGAGTGAGAATGAAGCTAACTGTCATTGACACTCCAGGTTTTGGAGACCAGATAAACAATGAGAACTGGTCAGTGTCAACTTTAAACAAACAACTATTTCTTTGATTACCTGTGGTCTTGTTAGATCTGATGTATTTCCTGGTGTGTCTCTCTGTTTGTTTATCTGTTAGCTGGCAGCCCATCATGAAGTTCATCAATGCACAGTATGAACAGTATTTACAGGAAGAGATCAACATTGATAGGAAGAAGAGGATTCCAGACTCACGAGTCCACTGCTGCATATATTTTATTCCTCCTACTGGACACTGGTGAGACACACACACATACACAAACACACAATTTTGTTTTAGGTATCACACAAGCAGTAAGAGTGATATCACACAATTGCAAATGTGATGCCTTATATAACATTTCAATAAATAACAAGTTAATATTGTGATTTTTAGACTCAACGTTGTCTGTTTTGCTCAATTTTGCCAATAAAAATATAAAGACAAAGCAGAACAGTTTGTCTCCGAGCAACACACAGTGGCATTTAATTTCTTAATCCACGTTTTGAATAAATTGGGTGAACCATTAGGCTTGTTCTACTTGAAGCAGATCATCACCAGATCGATGGTTAAAGGCTGATTTATACTTCTGCATCGGACCTACGGCATATGCTATGTGTCCGTTTTCATTTATACTTCTTCATTGTCCGCATCAATGTGCAGTACACATACAGATAACTAGTCTGCAGTGTCCACGAGTATGTTGCTTGTGTAATCAGCAGTACCACGGCAAAAGCCAAAGGCTCCTCGAAGAACTATTATAGAGACAGAGCACATTTAGGCCACGCCCCCATCGGGGATTGGGGGAAGGGTACAATCCAATGCTCTCCATTGACTCTCTATTGCGTGAAGCTGCCTCCTTGCAATTTCTGACTTATAACAAAAAACAGGGCAATTCATAAAAGCTGCTATGTGACAAAGTTTAATGTAAACAAGCTAAAAAAAAACAGAACTAAATTTGTATAAGCTGGGATGGGGCACTGAAATAGACCAATAAAATTTAGTTTCTTAATAAATCTCCTCCTCTCAGATTCACATAGGGTAGTGAAATAATAATTTATATGGTTAAAAATAACGATTGGTCTTATCGCAGATGACGTTTCTCTCCAGTGGGCACAGTTCTCAGTGTAATATGACACGTTACTCTCAACTTTTGAGACATGAATGCTTGCTTTTGGGGTCGAAAGCTTATAAAAATGTAGTTCTGGGTTTTTTAGCTTGTTTACTGAACACCTTTTCACATAGCAGCTTTTAGGCATCGATCTGTTTTCTGTTGTAAGTCAGAAATTACCAGGGGGCAAGGAACTCGACCGGAAGTTGAAGTCGGGTGGGGGCTGCCATCTTTTAGCAGAACTTCACTTGCGTTAGCATTCCCATTGACTCCCATTCATTTTGGCATCACTTTGACAGCGAATAACTTTACATCTGAGGCGTTTAAAGACTCTGTTTGTCCATTATTTATTTCTAAAGATACACAACAGTGTATAAAGGGCTCCATTAACTTCTATGTTACATTATGGCCCCGTATAAACAGTTTTTTGTAAAAAATAGGCTAACGATTGCGTCATAACCACTCAACTCTCTGTCACTTTACCGTACAGACAGGAGGAGAAGCTCGCAGGCAATTAACTTAATATGGCGTACTGGCGTTACATTTTAAAATACTATACAAAATAATTAATCAGAATACTTACTCCTGCTCACTCACGACAAAGAACTCCCCACTCAAGCTCGCCGTCTCTGCAAGATTAAAGATGGCAGTTTGCACGCACAGCCACTTAGAAGATTTACGTCTGTCAGACAGGTTGCTGATGTCGTCAAGCTTCGTTTGAGTCTGCGCGTCAGAAACGGAAGTGCTAAAAAACGCTAATAATGGGCTTCACTTGTCTCAATTGAGTTCCAATGGGGTCGCTGTGTCCATTTCTTTTACTGTCTATGGAAATTACAAGGAGGCAGCTTCCTGCAATATAAAGTCAGTGGAGAGTGTTAAATTGAATTGAATAAATTGTGTCATCATTTACTCACCCTAATGGTCCAAAAGAGTATATGCAATAAATCTTATGTTGAATCAAACAAACTATTTCTTTCTGAAGCTACTTTGTGTAATGTCTGTTTGATGCTTTACACAACAATGACTTTAAATTATCTTTTGGGAGTAATTTCTCAGCCAAATTTAATTATGTGTGATTCATTTGTGATTACCAACTATAAACGCACCTCTTGTAAACAAAATGCATCTTAATATCAGGTTTGAATAGGGTCATATACTATATTTTATCCCTCTCCTTTTGTCTGCCATAGTTTTCTAACTCACTTCCATAAATGAGAGTCATGCAAACCAGTTTATTTGGGTGTGATTGTGATGGTGCCATAGGGAAATTACACTGTGTGGTCCTGTGATTTTTTTTTTTTTTTAATTATTTTTTTATTTTTTTTGGCTTTCTCATTTTATGGGTATATATGTGTATGTGTGTGCAGTGTCTGCATGGGGAGAAGAAAGTTCGGGGGCAGGGCTATTTTTTCTTTTTTTAAAGAGGGTAATGTGTGTTGATGTGTGTGCACACTGTTATTAGACACTGTCAACCAGCTGCTGCATGCTTGTAAGATATCTGAACAGCTACTTACACTGTGTGGTCCTGTGAGTGTTTTTTTTTTTTCTTTTTTTGGCTTTCACATTTTATTGGTATATATGTATATGAGTGTAGTGTAGTGTCTGCACAGTGGAGAGGAAAGGTTTGGGTTGGGTGTGGATGGCAGGGCTAAGTTTTTTTTAAAGAGGGTATTTCCTTCCATGAGTGTGTGTTGATGTGTGTGCACACTGTTATTAGACACTGTCTCGCAGCTGTTGCATGCTTGTAAGATATCTGAACAGCTACTTGTCTTGATATATTTCACAAAGCATGAGTAGCACACAGACTGCAGTTTCTGCATTTGACATTTTGTTTTGGAAACAACCACATTCACCTCAAAAGCATAGGCGGAAATAAGGGTGGAACCGCAAAATTTTTAATGGTCTGCAATCAGCCAATCAGTCTTCATGGACAAAGCTGTCATATTTCATTTGATTAATTAGTCAAATTACATTTAAAACTCCAGTGATATGTTTAAAAATGGACATTTAATTTAACGTGAATCAAAAAATGCAGACTATCTGTGAGGTACAACAGGACAGCATGGATACTGACTGGATAGTGTAGTGTGGGCTCACGTCTGTAAGCTGTTCAACTGTACTTTGTCTTAATATGCCCACTGTATCCCATATGGCAATCATGACGATAGCATAACTCATGCATATTTAATGGGTTAGTTCACCAGGAAGTGAGAAATTCCTACAAAACCTCTTTTGCAGAATGTACAGATAGTTGTGCAAATTATTTATTTATTTTCAATTGGTTACTGTGCTATTTTCACAATGAGGAAGTTCTATGAAGAAAAAAAAAATCCAGTCCTGGTTATTAAATATTAGCAGTTAGCATGTAATATTAGATGTATTTATTATTTAGTTTTAAGACCACAATACCACTGTCAGCATTCAGGTCTTTACCTTTAAATCATTATTTTTTCAGAAAAGTAGAAACGAACCATAAACACTTTAGTTGCTGATCAAAGCCCAGGTGCAGATGTCAGCACTGGCTGCAAATTTGTCATGATGTTTATTCTTAAACATTTCACACAGATCCTTTGAGACCTTGTGGGAAATTTAATAATCTCATTAGGGGATGTGCCACTCTGGTGGCTACCCATCATGTGGTTTTGTGGGAAACAGGAAGTAAAACAAGAAAGTGTCAACCGCAATGGTGACTCCTTCCTCTCTGAAAGAATTATGTGACCAACAGATGGGAGTAGATGATTGAAATATCAAATTTGCTTTTCCTGCACCAGGACTTGTGCAAGTTATGTGCATCTATTAAGTTTCCTTTCAAATATACAGTACATGAATAAGTAAACTGATTCAATCATACAAAGAAATTTACTGCCCAAAGTAAAATTGATGTCTACATCCCAGTGGACATTATATTAGAAATGTGATTTGGAATGACAGGAAGATTTTACTTCAAAAAAATTTGAGCATTGTGAGCAGTAGAGTCTCCACAATGATCTAATAATATAAGTCAATTTATTAAATATAATGTATCATTTACCTTTCTTTTAACCTGTATCAAAATTATAATACATCTAAAGTGTCTTGATATAACATGTATTTATTCATAATTCAAACTGAAAAATATATATCATTAAAATCTTTATGAATTTATTTTGTCAAATAAATATTTAATACAAAATATATGTATAATATATACACGTTATAATTAATATAATATATAAAGCAACATTTACAATTCTGTAAATACATTATGTCAATTCACATTCAATAATTTGTGTTCATTCAGTTCTGTATGCCCCACAGATGCAGCTTCTAATCATTCAAATGTTGTACCCTAGATACATTTCTCTGTGCATGCACTTATGCATAGACAACACCACAAATGTGTTTTAGTTTTATGGGCTTTCACTTTTAAACATATTATAATGCACTGTATTATGTCACTGTGCATATAATGGTCATATTTTCAAGAAGGCATGCCATTATCAATGCATTTAATTCCTCATACATGTATACATGTGTATATTTTGTGTGTTTTAGCATATTCAAAGCCCTGTAGCTCTGCAGTCCTCACCATGTGATAGTTTTGTAAACCTAGATTGTGACATATTTCTGTCCCGGGGACTAAGAGTTTCTGTACATGTTTGTTCCAGTTTATTAAAAAGGCAAAATGTAGTGTGTCATGTGAGTTGAGTGAACCGAATATCTGGCCATTAAAGATGTCAGTGATGCTTGTTTATGTGTTGTGGTTGTCGATGCACTCCACCCAGCAGACTTAAACATGCCTACTGCCTAACATGCCTACTGGCTGTATTATGTACTAATGTACTGTACATTTTATTATAATTTACCTACCCCATGTTGTTCCAAATCTTGTGTAATTTTCTTTCTGCTACAGATCAAAAATATTTATTTTTATTTATTATACTTTCTGCTAAAATCTCCTTTTGAGATCCACATAAGAATAATATTATGGTGAATAAATAATGGCATATATTTTAGCAATTTTTAACCCATATTCTCCATATTGACTTTCAATGCCATCATTATTAATGGTGCACCTACAGTTTAAGAGTGTGATACTAAAGTTTGAAGCAAGTGTTATGTGCTTTTTTTAATGTTATTGAATAGACACCATTCTATTTAACACTTTACTGCATGATTTTTAATTCCTCCATTTTGGGTCTGACTGCTTTTCTTTGCTGTCTCCTCTGTTTTAGTTTGCGGCCAATTGACATTGAGTTTATGAGACACCTAAGTAAAGTGGTGAACATCGTTCCTGTTATCGCCAAGGCAGACACACTCACCCTGGAGGAGAGAGACTTCTTCAAACAGAAGGTGAGCAGTTCATCTCTCTGCTTGCAGATAATGAATCTCTTTCAACTGTATGATGGGAGGTTTTATTAGATCTTTTAAATTTCTGACGTTGTAAAATGCTGGTGAGGGTCCTTTTCACCAAGGTTATAATAGAATGACATAACATATTTATTTGAGAGAATCTGACATGTTTTCCATTTATTTGAAGACATTTTGCTTCACTCATCCAGAGGCTACACCAGTTGAACAATGATGACATTTTTCAAGCATTTAACCTCAATACAAACTGCCATCACACAATGTCTCTGGAAATCTTTGTGTAAATATCTGTGGGAATCGCCTTCCTGACGGTGTGAATTGATGTAAAACACTTCCCTTCTGGGCATTTCTCATGGCATTTCTAAAACTTTGGTAATGGTAGCAGACTAAACCGTAGGCATGTGTATATATTTGGTACTGTTCCGGTCCTAGCTGCTGAGAAGTTGTTTTAGCGTTTTGAAATACATGATGGTTCAGTCATATTTACCATTGTTCAGCAAATTTTTGTGGGTGAAATTTATTTAAGCTGAAAGATTTCCCTACACAGATGTTGCACAAATTGAAACCAGATTTTGGTAAAAAGTTGGCCATGCAGTCTTTCTGCGTTGATTAACAGAAAATTACTTGGTTTGAATGTAATTTCTGTGTGAGCTGTGCTTCATTCATTACTTCATTTTTTATATATATAAAATATGTGGCACATATTAGTATATAGTATTGGCAGTACTATAGCCTAGTTATTTTTAAATTATTAAAAACAAATTATTTACATTCTTTATAATATATATATATATATATATATATATATATATATATATATATATATATATATATATATATATATATATATATATATATATATATATCACTTTGAAAGGAATTTCTATAACCGCTCCTTAATTTGAAGAATTGATGTGGGAAAATATCTTCAGTCCTGCTTGAACATTCTTAATTATGTAGGAAAAGCCCTTAATATGGTTGGGTAATTTTATGTTGAATCCTTTATGGGACACAAACACATCCTTAAGTTAGATCATACCTTTTTTAACAAAAGAATATTTACAACAAGAAAAAATATATTAATAATTAAATCACACAAACCTTGCACCTATTTATAATGTGCATTATTAATTTGTGAGTGAGTGAGTGAGAGAGAGAGAGAGAGAGAGAGAGAGAGAAAGGTGAGTTGAGTGAGTGTGAATAATATTTGTGAGTAAATATGTGTGCGCATGTATGAGTGAATGTGTATTGTTTGTTTGCATGTGCATGGTTGTGCTTGCAGTTTTGAGGGTTTTTGTTTTGTTGGCAGCTGTGGCATAATGGTTAGAGAGTTGGACTTGTAACCCAAAGGTCGCAGATTCGTGTCTCGGTGCTGGCAGGAGTTGTAGGTGGGGGAGGGAGTTAATGAACAGCGCTCTCTTCCACCCTCAATACCTTCAATACCCATGGCTGAAGTGGTCTTGTGTACCCCCAGTTGATCCCCATGTGCTGGATACAGCTGCCCACTGCTCCGGGGGTGTGTTCACTTCTCACTGCTGTGTGTATGCACTTGGATGGGTTAAATGCAGAGCACAAATTCCGAGTATGGTTAACCATACTTAGCAAATTTCATAACTTTCACTTTTGTTTGTGTATGCATGGTTGGGTTCTAATGGTTGGAGTCATTTAAGGGGTCTGAAAAGTTGCTTAATCTACTGACAAAGTAACTAAGTTGGCAGCTCTAGTCCATGCTCTTACATTAGCCCTCTCTGCTGGCCTGCTAGGTCACAGTTTAGGATGCGGATGCTTCTACGTGCTTGACGCAGTCAAATGGGGCACCTATATGTCTATGTGGCAAACGGCTTATATATAGCGGCCCAGTAACAGTTACTAAAGAGGCATCTACATATACATTTCTATATTATACATTATGTTTTTGCTTATTTGTACATTGTATATTTTTATAATTATTATTTTTATTTTCTGTTTTCTGTCTTGTCGCTGTCATTCTGTTGCACTGTGGAGCTTCTGTCACTAAAACAAATTCCTTGTATGTGTAAACATATCTGGCAATAAAGCTCATTCTGATTCTGATTTCTAAGGTCACATTATGTCTGAGATGTATATGTGGATTTTCTGCACGAGGGCGCCCTCTAGCATCCAGTATGAATGAAACATACATTACATTACATGTGTTTACAGTGCTAAATAATGGCAAATCTATAAAAATAGTACTTCTCTGAAAGGAAATTTGTAGACATATAATAATCCATGTTTTTCTACAGTGTACAGAAGTGTACTCGAATTTTAGTTGAAGTGTACTGAAAAAAAAAAAAAAACAATCGAAATATCATTTTAAATTGCAAAAAGACTGATGTGCCAAGCCAACAGAACTTAACTGAACTGAAACCCGTGGTTAAACTTTCTTTCGTGGAACAGTAAAGGAAGAAATATGAAGAAAGTAATAGCTTCTCATTTGCATATAATAAAAGCTAAACTAAGTCACATTAATCTTATGGAAAAGGTCTATATGATTTGTTTACAAACAAAATATCAAATCTTGATATGCCACACCTGTGAGGTGGATGGATTATCTCGGCAAAGGACAAGTGCTCACTAACACAGATTTAGACAGATTTGTGAACAATATTTAAAAGTAATAAGCCTTTTGTGTACATAGAAAAAGTCTTAGATCTTTGAGTTCAGCTCAAGAAAAATGGGGGCAAATGAGGGCAAAAACAAGTGTGTTGTTTATAATTTTGTTTAGTGTTTAATTAATTCAGCTTTCAAACCTGTACGTAAAACAAAGATTCTGAATTGTTTCTGATAACTTGGAATTTATTGAGTTTTTACCATTTTAATTATAATTTTGCATCTTTTTAAAGCTTAAAAGCACCAGCCCCAATTAATTGCATGGAAAAGGGCAACCAGTACATTATTTAGCATCTATTCTGTGTTCAGTAGAAGAAAGTAAGTCATGCAGGTTAGTAACAAATTTATTATTTATTTTATTTCCTTTGAATTGTAAATGACCTATTGTTCTTTTTTTTTCTTTTTTTTCACACTTATGCATGTCCTCCAAAGATGAATGAGGTACTCAACACTGTTTCATGGATTCTTTATGGTGTGTGTGTTTGCAGATAGGAGAGGACCTGCGAGCCAATGAAATCGATATTTATCCTCAGAAGGAATTTGATGAGGATGCAGAGGACAGAATGATTAATGAGAAGATCAGGGTATGTCTACTTGTCACTTTTTTATCTTTATCACTCAACCCCTCCTACTGTGGGATGTTTTAAAATGAGCTTATTTATGACTTACAGTTCATGAAGTGAGCTTTTGTGTCTTCTGTTTTTGCCTGACTGTATATTGTACTTCAAAGTATTGCTTTCGTATATTGAAGGTTTTCAAATGATCGCTGTTTTAGGAGATGATCCCGTTTGCTGTGGTGGGAAGTGATCAAGAATATCAGGTCAACGGAAAAAGACTTCTGGGCAGGAAAACAAGATGGGGGATAGTAGAAGGTAGTGCACACACAAACAGTCAGCCTCTCTCAAAATACTTTTCTCCAATCTTACTTTTTCTTGCCCAAAATCACATCTGCACATTCTCTCTGCCATTGAACTTTCTTGCTGGAATGTTCTGTTATTTTTTTTTTTTTTTTGGATTGGTTGATTTAAAGGAATTTGATTTACTTTACTTTACACCCCTGTCTTAGACCATCAGAATTTAGAGAGTCAGTGTGTACAAGTAAGAAATAGATTAACACTTATCATAAGAAGTATAATGAAATTATGCTTCTGTTCGACATATTTTCTAATTTTATCATTCCATCTATAGTTGCCTTCTGTGCTTGTCTTACCCACCACATAATCTCACTTTCTTCTCCTCATCCCTGAAATTGTCATAAAGTGGAAGAAAACTATATTAGTTTTCAGCCTTACATGTTAGTGTTTAGCTGTCACTAATCAACAAAGTTCAAATTAGATTTAATTTGTTTGTATTCATAGGGCTTTCGTGCACATTCATGCACATGCTCACTCTCCCAGTGGCCTATTTTAAATGTGATGTAAGCATTTTGTTGCTCCAAAACTAAGTTATATGTATTACGGCACTTCCATATAGTGGCAATAAGATGCTACCACACCTTTAATAACAAATATATAGAAACATACATGGTTATACAATAATATAAATGTGGTAATGTGTTTTTTTTTTTTTCATGACTTAACTACTCTCTAAAACCACATCATCATCTTGTTTTTTTTGTTTTTTTGTTTTTTGTACAGTGGAGAACACTGCACACTGTGAGTTTGCCTACTTGCGGGACCTGCTCATCAGGTATTCAACCATTCAAAGTGTACTTGTTTTTTTTTTTGCGTAACTACAGTTCATCTGTTATATATAAGTGTTCTCTCTCTATCTGTTTTCTAGAACTCATATGCAGAACATCAAAGATATCACAAGCAGCATCCATTATGAAATGTACCGTGTACGCAGACTCAATGAGAATAACACGCAACCAAACGGGCAGCTAGCAATCCACACCAATGGCGTACCTGGGTATGAAGTCCTCTCCAATGAAATGTAGATGTCTGTCTGACCATCCATCTATCTTCCCATCCATTCATCCATCAATCAGTCCATCCATCTAGCTTTCTTTCCATCAGTCTCTTCATTTTCATCAGTCACTTCCTCAGTTCATTTTGCTTTCATCATTTTGCCTGGCTTTGTCTGTTGACTATTGTTTTATAACACCAAAACTATTTCCAATCAGTGGAATATGAATCTTTAAATGTGTAACAAAATGATGTTTTGGAATTAGATTTTTATTAAAGATGTGTTATGATGCTTTTTCAATGTTCTCTTTTATGTTAACATCTTAGAGCTCAGAAAAAAAAATACATCTGTCAAAAGTTTATCATACCATAATGCTTAAAGCTCTCTCACTTAATCATTACAAATAACACAAGTGGTTAAGTTGAAATCTGAACAAAATCATACTTTGACTATTGGGTATAAAAATGATATATATGTATATATATATATATATATATATATATATATATATATATATATATATATATACATATATATATATATTTTTTTTTTTTATTTTTTTTTTTTTTTTCACTTTAAAAAAAATAAAAAATATATAATGGAACAAAGACAAGTGGAAAAGGTGTTAATAATATGGTGTATTACAGGTCTTCTGACTGTGCAGTATAATATAGTGTATTACAGGTCTTCTGACTGTGCAGTCACCCACTTTTAGGAAAGAGTTTTTTGACCTGTATTAAAGCATTGTATGAAGATCATTTTGGTTGAGTATAAACATAATGCAGTTTCTGTATCCCCGTTTTTGTGGTTACTATGCCCTGTGTGGTATCTTTACCGATCTATGAAATTTTGATGTGCTTTGTGCCATGTTTTCATTTGTTTTTTTTTTCAAGAATAGTTCAGTTATTTTGTCATTGTAATTATTGTTGTGCTTTTTAATTGTAAAGGCCTTGACATATGTATGTGAAATTAAATGTTATTTTTCTTTTAAAGAGAGCCAGACATCTTTTAATATGTAAATAGTTATGTATTTATACTGAATCATGTTACCTGAATGTTATTGTATAGCTTTTGTCAATTGTTTAGATTTCCAGAATGCCATCACAGTGACCCAAAGCACCTGTACTGACCGTTCTTTCTTTTGTGAATCTCAGTATTTAGGAAAGCAAGTGCTGAGCCATTTTGTTCTCTATTTGTATACATGTGACCATGATTTGTTGATAGATATATTTCATGTTGTCACCATGCAATGACCCCCTTAGTTTTTGGACATTTAAGCCAAACTAAAAAGTGCATAGATGTCTTTGCATTATATACAGTATAGCAAAAATATCAAAAGTGGCATCTCCAACATGCTAATTTATAATGTTTTACAGAAACTTTGGGAATTTTAGATGGGATCTGTTTTAATACATCCACTAAAATCGACCTTGAAATTTGTTAGTTAAAATTATAATTTTTTTCTTTTTTGAAGTTTTGCAGTTGCTATTTAGTTTAATATTTTGGATTTGATTATTCATCAGAATCAAAAAGGGCTTTATTGCGTATGAGTATGAGTGCGCATACAAGGAATTTGTTTTAGTGACATAAGCTTCATGAAGTCATTTGAAGACTGGTTCTGGTTTATCTGAAGCACATCACTGGACCCTTAGTGGACCCCCTGCAGTTTGCATACCAAGCAAACAGGTCCGTGGATGATGCAGTAAACATGGGACTGCACTTCATCCTGCAACATCTGGACAAAACCTGGAACTTAATGTGAGGTTCTTGTTTGTGGACTTCAGTTCGGCTTTCAACACCATCATCCCAACAGCCCTCCAGACCAAACTGACCTTGCTCTTTCAAATCTACATTGAAACTCATTCAGTTCGTTATAGCAAGCTGCTGATCCGATTGGCTCTCAGACCTTTCCACACTGAAGTTGAGTCATTGGAAGTGAACTGATCCTCCAACTTTTTAGCATAAGGTCCTTTTAGCCACTCTAATCTCTTTATTCAGTGTGTTCCTGGTCTGATTTTATAAGACAAGATTGTACCCATTTCTGTAGGCGTCGTCTTTGCCCTGAAAAAGATTTCTGAGTTTTGATGTAAACCATGGCTTATCATTGTTGAATGTTAAATAAGTCCTGGAACAATGCATATATCCTCAAAAAAACTAATATAAGATGTTACAGTCTCTGTGAGTTCATCCAGATCGGTGATAGCAGCTTCAAAAACACTCCAATCAGAGAGGCCGAAACAGGCTTTTAAAGCCCACTCTGTTTTGTTGGTCCATCTCTTTACAGTTTTTACTACAGGTTTAGCCGATGATTCTGCGTCACGATCTGAAAGCTGGGTAGATGGATCGCGCTGTCTGGAATGGCGTCATTCAGCCATGTTTCCGTGTAACACAGAGCAGCAGAGTGTGAGAAATCTTTATTTGTCTGGGAGAGCAGAAGTTAGTCTTGTTTTGTTGGGTAGAGAGTGGAGATTTGCCAGATGGACGCTAGGCTACGGCCTTCGAAATCCATGCTTTCTGAGCCAGACAAGCACGCCTGCTCCCTTCCCCTGTCTGTGCATCCTGAAGCTCTTGTTCGGCACAGCTGCTCAGCCGACTACAACGTTCAGTAAAACGTCAGAATAATTGAAATCCGGTAGAAGTATTTGTGGTTTGTTGTCCCGAATGTTCAGCAGTTCATCCCTGGTGAAACTGATCGTGTTTAACAAAAAACTGGAAAAACAAACAAAAACAGTTAGAACACTGGAGAACCAACCACTGAAGCAGCCGTGTGCGGCTCCATCGCCATACATTTATATGTGTTACTAAAATGTCCAAAATAAAAAATAAAAATAAAAATCAGTTTGATACCCCTGTCTTAGTCCATGACCTGTGTGATTTATTTTGCTTACATAGTGTATACTCAAGGTGATGTACATTTTGTTTGTTTTTTAACCAAAAGATTATGCATACTGCTTAAAAAATGGGGACTGTTTTGATTCTAGTCTCAGGTTCTTAAGTCCCATTCAGTGCTGCCTAATGATTTGCAAATTAATTGAAAAAATGACATGGTTGTCTAAATCCTGACTGTTATTCTGTAGCAATAATGAATGGAAACCAAATATCCTAGAACCCATATTGAGCAATTCATGCCCCAGTACCATAAATATTATACACATTAAAACAGACTGTTTTTTATGAATATTGTACACCCATTTTATTTTGTTGTAGCTAGTATAAGGTAAAATTTATAAAATAAATAAAGATTGTTATTTTTATTGTCATCTAATTTTGTATCTGATTATTTCTTATGTCTTAACAAAGAATTGTTTAAATTAGGAAATATATTTTCATGCACTTCAGATTGTAGAAGAAAATGCCTTCTATATTAGAGGTAAATTAAGAGACTGCTGGGCTTGTGATTTGTTCTGCATATAATCACATATTGATGTAGGTTTATGAATCAGGTAATGTGCTCCTTATAAGGTCTCTGAGGTAATGATCATGAGGAAATTATTATAAACTGAATATAAGAATGTCATATTGTAAATATAATTTTTAAAACAAAGAGATGAAGAAGACTATATTCTATACAGAAGCCTGATGAAAATGGTAAATATTTATTTATAACTTTATTTATCCAGCTATGGAAATAATCAAAATGTAATTTCCCCAAGAGAAGAGGGAGAGAGAAAATGAAAGTAAATGAAGTAATCTGTATCCTTGGGTATGTGTGTAAATTCCGTAAGTAAAAAAAAAAAAAAAAAAAAGAAAGAAAGTGGAACATCCATTAAACGGTCATTTCAATTGTGGCAGTTATGAAGTGCCAATATTTTTTTGCCCTGACACAATCAGCATTGTATAAAGCGCTATACAAATTAAGGTGACTTGACTATACTACTAGTGATGCAACGATACCATTTTTTCAGAACCGATCCAATCCGATAACCAAAATTCGGAGTATCTGCCGATACCAATCCAATCTGATACCAGCACAGTTTTCTTTTTCTTTTTTTTCTTTTTTTTATCAATGTAGAATTTCTATACTTGACCTGATCATCACTATTTTGTGTTAATCGCAATCTACTACATATACACAACGTCATTTCAATGGAAAATAAGAAATAAATATATAATCATAATCTATGACAAAAATTCTATTATAAACTAGGTTAGTGGATAATTGAGCAGCAAAATATACTCTAGATTCTAGAAAAATCATGGGTGCACAATCATTTTATAAAATCTTTATTTATTTATTTACAAATAAAAGTGAATAAGTCTAAAATCTGGTAAAATGTTTCACATTGCTCTTTGTGTTGTTGTAAAATACATTCATGAAAAAAACAAGTATATACATTTATTTAAAAATCTAAAAGAGGTTTTTTTGTTTGTTTGTTTGTTTGTTTGTTTTGTGTATAGCACAGTAATAAAGGTAGCAACGTGATGGATGGGACAAAACAAGAAAGACTATTAATAAACTTTGTTTGAGGAGAAAAATATTATAATATTAAAGGCGCCAATACAGAGTGGCACAGAGCGCTAAAGCGCATTCCGTGCACAGAATGATGAGCTTGAAACAACACAGAGTCACAGTGTGCAGGCTGCACAGGCCTTTGAGTCTGCATATAACAGTTAGTACAACACACATGCTGCTCGGCTCGAGTTCATCTTCAGTTCTCTCTTCACAGCAGTTCAGTCAGTGAAGGATAGCTATGTTACAAACTGCAAATATATATATATATATATATATATATATATATATATATATATATATATATATATATATATATATATATATATATTTTTTTTTTTTTTTTTTTTTTTTTTTTTTTTGAAAACCAATATGACCTGCTCTTTAAATGAATGTGCATGTGAATATTTCATAAAGCCGACCATCTGTGTTTGTTTGTGTTTAGACTTCAAACATTTACACTTCCTTTGGAAGCTGATCTGAAATGTCAGTTTCCGTTTCAACATGTTAAAATGTATAGTGAAGATCCAACACCTCTGATCCATCATCCAAAGAAACGCCAACACATTCAGAGTGTGAGATATTCTCACCATAACAATCCCACACTGTGTTCTCAAATGGAAATGTTGATGTTTAAAAAAAAAATAATGGCTCAGTTTTAAAAGCTAATCTGTCTCTCAGTGCTGAGATAAGTATGTTGGATTTAGACACATCCACCCCTGCTCATAATAATCTCTCTGCTCTTTATTACAGTGTGCTGAATTTGAAAATGTCCTTCGCATCCAGAGGGAGAAAACTATTACTTCTCAGTGCTGAGAATGTTATGTCGGACATAGATACATCCACATCCACCCCTGCTCATAATAATCTCTCTGCTCTTTATTTCAGTGTGCTGAATTTGAAAATGTCCTTCCCATCCAGAGGGAGAGAACTATTGATAGACAGGATTCTTGAGGCTAGTTCACTTTCATTAGTTTTACAATATTACCTATGTTCTCCCGCATGTTATCAAAGTTACAGGCCTTTCAGGAACAAAGCAGGGAATGATGGGCACATCCTCATTCGCAGGGGATAATATTCCTTTGTTTAGATGGTTTTTTTATTGGCTAGAACATGAAATGTGTATGCGTTTGAAAGGGAGAAAGAGGACAGATAAAAAATAAATAAAGAAATAAAGAACAATTGTCATCAAGTACGATTGTGTGAAATGTGTCTGACTGACCAAAGCAGCTTTATTTTTATATTTATCCCTTCTACTTCTGATTCTAATCAATGTTGTGCTGAAAATTTACCTAATTCCATGGAAATATCCCAAAAGCTGGAATATTGCATGCAGAAGAGAAAGTTGATTTTGCAGATGTTGTGTGCTTAAAAAAGAGGTTTCAATATCTCTGAATCAGACGCACGATAATGAAAGTGTCATCTAACTGAATTAGATTCAGGGCCGCCAGGCCTCTGTTAATGTACTTTCCTCTCTGCTCTCTGTGGCTTTATGATTCATTTACAAAGGCTTTTTGAGAGGACTGTTTATAAACCATGCAAATGACATGGAACACTATAGGAAAGTGAATCTTGTTTCTCCCAGAAGCAATGTAATGTGCCTTTGTCTAAAGAGTCACGTGTTCTGCTGCATTTTTGTCTTTAGTTCCACAAACATTCCCTGAGTTCAATATGTGAATTGTCCATCCTTCTTATATTTTTCTTTCTTTTTGTCTTTTCAGTTTTTTTTCATCCCCCATTCTGTTGAATGGTTGTTACTTGTTGTAATGCTGCACATTCCACTGATATCTTCCATCAGTAACCACAAAATAGTGTGTCAAAATAGAGTAACTGTTGACACTGTTATTTGCATGTATTTACTAAGTAGGCAAGTTTCTGGAGTTTTACCCCTGAATGTTTTTTTTTTATAAATTGTCTGGTCATGTTCTCCAGTAATAAAATTACAGTCATATCTCTGGTCTAAGATTCGAAGATAGTTCTGCAAACGAGAATTTTTGATTGTTTGCTTAAAGTATAGTGTTTTTCAACCACTTGGAAGCTCATTCTAATTGCGTCAGAGCATTCTGGTCTGCCGGCAACACTATAGAAATAAGCTGAAACTTAATTGTTGTTATTGTTGTTGACTTCGGTCTTGATTTTGCCTCCTCCAAGCACAGAAAGTTTAAGAGACTAAATATTTAACACTTTACAATACCGTGGCACTAATATGCATTAATTCATGCTTAACTAATGCACAGATAATCATGAGTAAATGTATAACTCATGAAGAATGAAACCATATATTAATCATTACTGCATCTGCAACAAATTTAACATAACATTTTATATGATTAATTGATTAAGTAATCAATAAATTATTAGTAGTAAATTGTGTCTTAAAGTATTAATTCCCTAATAACATATTATATTAACAAATAATGTAAATTCAAATGTTAATTACCACAATGGGTTGAAGCATGCATTTCAACTTCCAGTTGTCTGCTTTAAGTATTCATTAGCTAATGATTTGCAATGGTATCATTATGTTACGACTTTACTTGTTGAAGCACGACTAACTTAAATAATTGAATCCATATCCACAATGACATATTACTTAACAATTAGTTAATAGTTATGTGCCTCAACGAGTAAAGTTATAACAGAATGATACCTTTGCAAATCATTAGCCAATGATAAATTAAAGCAGACAACTGGAAGTTGAAATGCATGCTGCAACTCATTGTGGTAATTAACATATGAATTTACTTCATTAGTTAATAAAATATGTTATTAGGGAATTAATACATTATAACACATTAAACTAATAACAATTTATTGTTACTTTTCTTACACTTTCATAACATGGATTTATTCTTTCAGTGGTCTTTGTGTCATCTCAGCACAGTTAAATTTAAGCAAACAAAGAATATTTTACTTTTGCACACCAAACTGTCATTCTGACAGTCACTTTGTAGTTCAGAAAGCTATTTCTATTATATTCCCCTTTGTCAGTTTACTGTATATCACACCCATGCATCATGGCAGCCTTGAAGATTGAGTCTGATACCTGTAAGTGCTGAATCAGCTTTGGCTGGAGGCTGAGACCATTAGAGAATAGTAGAATCATGGTGACTAAGGCAATTACTACAAAAACAAGAAGAACTGAATTTATTCCAAACACAGCCAATACATTCCGATTGATTACAACATTCATAACAGTTACAAGGATTTTTCTCTTTTGAGAGCACACTTTTTTTCTTGTGTGTGTGAACTGGAGAGAATGGTTTAAGCATGCTATTGATCTGTAAAGCTACACATCTTTCCAATGACATTTTCTTCAGAATCGTATTCATCTTCAGAGCTTCCATCTGTCAGATGGCCGAGCATTTAATGCCTCTGCTGGATGATAAATCTCTGTCAAGAATTCTGAGATGCCATCATTTTGGAGAGAACCTGCTGTTCTGTCCTGTCATTCCAGTCACAGCACACAAAAGCCCAGAGCACTGGGAGCCTGTCCTCCCAAAAAAAAGATCATATAGGTTGTTGGGGCAAGCACCTTATTACGACCTATATTTACGTTTTAAAGTTAAGTGCCCTCTAGCGGGCATCAAAATAATGACAGTATCGCGTTGCGTCTTTCTGCCAATCTCACAGTAATCCGTACATATTTTACTACTCTAGGTAGCTTATTCGTTAAAACGACCACACCTAACCCCACCCCTTAACCTACCCCTCACAGAAATCATGCAAAATTATAATTTATAGAGCATATACATCATATGAGCACATGCTTTTACAAGCTCACAGCATCGTATACTTGTGTAACGCATTAAAACTTCATAGTCATCGGGAAGAGGGAGGCGGGAACCGGCGGACAATCAAACAGACTTTAATTACAAAATAAACACAAAACAGAGTGGCAGCCCCTCACGGACAACTTCCGTGCACAAACAAAATCAAATCATAAAATAAAACCCAGGCCTGGTCCTCTCTGGTCCCCCTTCACTGTAGTCGCTCCTATTTTATATCCTTCCATCTCCTCCGTGGGACTCGAGACCCGTGAGTGTCGCAGGTGTCGCTGATTTCCAATCACTCCACCGGCCTCGCTCTCTGCCCCGCCCCACTCGCCATAACTCGTGATTAAGATGTCCTAGTAACAACATACACCACTTGGTGACTGCTTTTTTCCTTTGTAAAGGTATGGTTGCAAGTAAGTGTGGCATCAAAATCTGGGTCTGAGGAGCATCTTTGCTCTTGATGTCCTGTTTCGATTAATTAAACTGAAGCTGCATAGCATCTCTTAGCAGAGATAATTGCACCAGTTCACTTTATCTCTGTCCAGATAAGAGCCATAACAAGTGAAATGGCCTTCACAACTAGAGCATGCTGATCTTTGCGTGTATTACCAGTCTAATGGGACAGTTAACAAGCTCAGTATATGGCACTCCGGAACTAATTGTGTCTTTGTCTATTGGCATTATATGTAGAAAGAGAAATGCATTTAAAGAAATTCTATTTAAAGTAGTCATTATAATTATGAGATATAGAATGGTGTGGATAAATAAAAAAAATAAAATAACAAATAATAACAAATTCAAAACTGGATGATGATAATTTAACGTAATTGTATGTATCCTAAATGCATACTATTGACTATCATGACTGAATAAGAGTCATGATTTGTAAAATAATTTTCCAAAATAAACATTCAGTGTAGTTTAAAGTAGAAATGGAATGTTATGTTTGTTTCATTATTTTTTTACTATTTTTCCAATTTGAAAATATGGGTCTGAAAAAAAAAGGAAGTATAAATATAAAACTAAAGGAAGGAAGTAATGAAGACAACAAATGATTACAAGATTAAAGCTGCAGTAGGGAACTTTTGACGCTCTAGCGGTTAATAAACAGAACTGCTTGCGTCTTGCGGAAGAACATTGTAGCCGGAGCTACTTCTCTCTGTTTATGTCTATGAAGAATCACAAAGGCACTGGGTTACTCCGCCGCGGTACCCCCAAAGCAATCTAAAATAGTCCGAATATAAACACTTATTATAGGTGCACCCTAGTGATTCAGGACAAGCCAAAAACACGGTTTGGAAAATGGATTCATGGTGTACTCGCTTATTATGTTCATTGTTCTACATTTTGAACACAAACAAAGTTACGGACCGCAGCTCTGATTGGTTGTTTTTTACCGGGAGCGCATGACTTTCTGCAAATGGCAATAGGACCACTGGGAGGAGCCAGAGGAGCTTGATTTTTTTCAGATTATCTGTCTCATATTCTACTGTCAGGACATAATGACAGGTTTAATAAATATGTAAAAAATATTTTTTTTTACAAAAGTTCCCTACAGCACCTTTAAATATAAGCTTCACATAACAAGATAAAGCCTTCCGTAGTGATTTGGAATTTGCAGGAACTGTGCCTTGTGCATTAATAACAATAACAATAAAAAAGCAATCAAATCTGTAAAGACAATATATGTTTGATGTTTGTCCAGAATCCCTTGCTTGAAGCTCACCTCATCAAATTGGAGATTAGTGGCAGCTGTAACTTTATTAGAGGTGGAGCGGGCATAGATAGAACATAAATAATTTAGTGAGGAGTCTATGGGAAAGCACAGTGATTTAATTCTTTACACTCTATGAAACAGAGATCCTCCCATTCTTGTTCTCTTTCACTGTCTGCCACTTGTGTTATACATGCTCTCTCTTTCTCTCACTCACTTACTTTCTCACACCCTGTATTCACCTTGTTGTTCATTCCTTACCATCAGGTAGCACCATGGCAACACTCTTGCCAACTACATCCATCTCTCAGACATGTGCCCTCAGCAGGAGGAATGAGAGAGGAGGGAAAGCAGAAAGGAATAAGAAGGGGACCTTGATTTCCTCTCTGGCAGGTGGTTCTTTTGTTATTTCTTCATGAATCAACCCCTGATGCTGTAGGAACATTTCTAGGTTTCATTTTATAATAAACAGAAACAAATGTTCTGGGAACGTTCTGGGCATGTACAGTAAGAGGTGCTCTCATGTTTGAGATCCCAGTAAAGGCTGGGTGGGCTCTATCAAACGTAATCCCAGAGTTAGTTATGTTTCCCTGGAACACAGCCTCAGACTAGGGGAGGACTCGTACCCCAGCAAACCTCTGCAGTTATCAAATTTAGTTATAAAAAAAAGCAGACACACAGATTCCTTCAAGGCCAGAGCAGTCAGACTCTTATTTAATCTCTTCTTTGTTTTATTTCAAGGTTTTTCTCTGTTTGATGTATGAGTGTGTCTTTGTGTTTCAAGGTTAGAAGGAAGCAAGATTCACAAACAGCTCTGCAGTTATGAGGAGATTTTAATGGCTCTCTTGGGGAAGCCTGTGGTCTGTTTTGGTGATATGTAAGACTTGTAGATGTCTCTGCTGGGACATTCCTGTATTTCTCACTCTATTCACACTGTAAAGGCTCTGACACTAAAAGAATGTACATCACTTGTATTTATTCACAGTTTGTCTGTGCAAAAGGTATTTCTTAAAGGTGCAGGAAGTAAAAAAAAAAAAAAAAAAAGATTAGCATGTATGCAGCATGACCCCATTACTATCAGGTGTAAGCAGGGCCTCTCTTTGGTTATGTATCTGTTTGTTTTGGTTGCTGCACCAATTTTCGTACTGATTACTAATTCTCATTTTAAAATGTATTCGAACCTGTTAAGATTGAGACACACCAAGTTGACAAAGAACTAATGGCGATGAAAGCTTACTGTGAAACAGTGTAATAACAGACAGGGATCACAGTAAATTTAACAGTGTTGATTTTCCAGTGTTACTATAAAGTGTTAAAATAAAGTGTTGGATCAACACTGAACAGAATGGGTCTAACACCAGAAGTGTCCGGTTTCAAATAAGAGTTGGTGTTACTTTTTACATAGTTGCAGACGTCAACTCTCATTCAGAGTTAATCAGGCCACACCTCCATTACGTGCAGACAGACGTCAATTTTCATCGAAACAGACCACATGCGGACGCCATTTTACTTCGCTGGAAGCGTGGTGGTAAGTCTTTCAATTTAATGTTATATTACAGATACAGACTGTAAATGTATTCTAATTTATAATTTTTATATAATCATTATAATTCAATCACAGATAATTATAATAATGATTGAGAAAGCCAACTAGCTCTGACATTTGCTTCATCCTATGTCATGCCCCTTTATCAACGAATTAAAGCTTTGAATATAACTTCACGTTAGTAGTTTCGTCTGTCATTTCGTGTGTCGCACACAGCAGTCATTTTAATTGATTAAACTCTGATGGTGTTCTTTTCAAAATGAGTCTATAAAGTTTCGCGCGCGCGCGCCATTTTACAGGTGAACTGTGGCACATGGAATTTCTGCAGTCCGCTAACGTTAACAGAAAATGTATATATCAATATGGTTATTGGCCTAAAAAAGATTGTTCAGATTTTGTTTTAAGATTCGGCTTGGATTTCTGCTGATCGTTGACCATGCTTCTGGGACCTTCATGGTTTTGAACTGTGGTAACTTGATACGTTTTATGTCGATGTTTGAGCAGCGTTATATGATTTGTGTTTTTATACAGTCTATCGTCAGACGTGGTTAACGTTAGTTTATTTATTTTAGTGGATTAAAGTACTCAATTACATTTTAAGGAGCAAAAAATGTAATATGTGTAGTCGTGGGATATATTGATGTCTCATTTCGGAGGCTGAGTCCTGGTAGCATTTGAAGGCTGCATACGTCATCGGGGAAGTCTCATTTGAGAAAAGTGGACAATGTCGAGAATTAAAACCAATTTACCACAGCTATTTTTATGTAAAATGTATCGGCAATAACGAGGTTTGACCATTGGGGCGCTGTACGTAGCGTAAAACTGTATTGCAAGTCTTTCCGGATACAATAGATGAAGAAACCGCGCGCTTATTTAGACTGCTGGAGGAGGAGAGTTTGAAAGTTTGCACGGAGATGAAAATGGTATCATTTCTCAAAAGTTCCCGTTTTGTCTTGTTAATGAGGGTTTATAACTATTTCGATTTAATTGGTATCTTTGCCGTTTTGATAAATTATTAAAGTTGTCTTGATATTTTTATTTTTTTACAATCTTGTTTCAAATTGAGTCTGTGTTTGTAGCAAACCAGTAAGATGTGTTTCTTCCTCTACAAGCCAGGAGTTCAGGTGCTTAATCACAATGATTGTCAAAGCACAATTTCGGAATAGGAAGAAATTCATAAAAATCTCAGAGGCGTGCTTTGATTTATTTCTAGCAGAGGGTGAGTGATATTTAATATCATAATAATTTAATCTATATGTTTTTTATAGCTTTGTCAAATTATAAATAAAACTTGACTAAAACTGGTAAATATTTTGTTTTGCAGTGAAAGAGAAGTTCTCAATTCCAGACGACCTTGCTGTTACAGTTACAGATGAAACTGGTACAGAGGTGGATAAAGATGTGTTTCCTGATCTAATGTCCACCAGTGGGTTGGTTTTAGTCATAAATGAGTAACATGGGTGAGTAAAAACAGGACCTGCTGAATGATCTGTATCCCAATTTATGAATGAGTACTGGTAGTGTTTTAATATCTTCAGTGTTCAAATGGCAAGGATCATATTGAGTCTTTTTATTTCAACAACCAGTGTTCTGGATTAAAAAATTCTCATTATTAGTTTTTTTTTTTTTATTCAGTATTAATATATACTAACATGACATCTATTAACCCCAGTTTTAACATTAACAGGATCTTCCACACCTCAGTCTTCAGTAAGCTTGGATACAGATACACTGTCTCTAACTTCAAAAAGCAGTGAAGAGAGTGACTGGTTTAGTCCAAAACGATTCAGAAAGGATGAAGATGATGATGTGGCATCACAACGAGCACAGGCCAGAGATGTGAGTCCCAGTAGCATTACACAGACACTGGGTGTTTTACTCATCATGATATTCAGTTTCATTAAGGTTTTTTTTGTAATCCCTATATATAATGGTAATATTTTTTAGATCAGGGTCATATTTAAGGGTAATTTAGATATTACTGCACTATCTTCTCTCATAATAGTATCTGTTAATAATACTCTCTTTTTTTAATAGCTGATAAAACAAATTCTAGAGACAAGACCAGGTGGAGGAAATGTGCTTAAGGAGTATGAAGATACAGGCACAATTAGTGATGACACAAGGAAAGTGATGGTGAACATCTTAGTTGCACGCATGATGGAGACAGAAGGGTAATTCTAAAAATATAATTCGCTCTTGCATTATTCAGTTTGTTACTGATTTTGATGCTCTATAGATTGTGAAGTAGATAGATGTAGTTGGGTTGTAGTTGATCTTTTTTTTTTCTTTTTTTTCTTAAAATTAGTTTAATTAAATGTTCTTAAACATTTCCTATCAGCGTAAAGTAACATTGAGTGTTCCAATTCTTCAGAAGGGTCCCACATCGACTTACCAAACAGAAGTATGGATTGGGAATTATCACCTTATTTCCCTCACTCAGAGATCCCCAAGGAAGGACTGGATATGTAAGTCATTATCACTGATTGGACATTCAATATTTTGTGCTCAGTTGGAAATATCTAAAGATGTTTTTATTTTTTATTAAGGGTTAAATTAAGAATTTGTGTCATTTCAACAGGAACATTTCTATGATGGCCAAAAAAACACTGGATTCTTGTCATGGCGCCTCAAGACAGTACAAAGGGGGACAAGACCTTCTGGAAATAAGGAAGATCCAAAAACAGAAGAAAAGGGAGGTCCTTTGCTTGACAGACAGCTATGTTACCAAGAACATCAGCTAGATAATGATCAAAGTGTAGAGGCCATCTCTTTGATAAATCATACAAGTGAACGTGAGGTCATCATGCAGAAGATGAAGGCAACGTTTGAATACAGACAGCGCCTTGTCCATGATCCAGAGGGATCCACCACCATTCTCTCTGTTTTTCCTCGGTTCCTGGACATTAAAGTATTGGTATGGATTTTCTTTCATTTTTTACTAAAATTTAAATGTTAGTATCAGAGAACTGTCAAATGGTCTGCATTGTTGAAACTGGCCACATTATTGTAATCACAATATATTGTAATTTCTTTGTGTTTTCTTCAAAACTTCAGATTCTTCAGGACTTCACACTCCTCTTTGGGTCAGAAACTGCTTCCAGACTTTTGGAAAGGTGGCCGACAGTTTTCAAAGCAAAGGTTATCAGACTAGGAGAAACCTTGACTCCCACTCCACTGCTGAAAAGATTACTGTCATCTGCCAAACAGAGCAAAGAAAGCAGCGAGGCACAGGATTCCCCAGGTGAAACTTCCAATGACTTTGCAGTAAAATCATACTATACATACTCATTTTTGTGTAGACATTTAACAAAGTTACTTTTTTTTCCAGAGTGGGACAGTGATATATCATCCTTCCTTCTACTTTTGCATCTCCTATCACCCCAGGCTTCAGGAAGAAAGAAAATCCAAAGGATCAGTATTTCACAGGCTATTGACCATCTGGTGGTGTTTCACAAAGTAGGTATCTGGTACACTGGTGCCAAAATACAAGGCCTATAAGTGTTACACTTTGAATTGAATATTTATTTATTTTTAACTATTAGATAAACTGTAAAATGATAAATGTAAAATTAATCTAAATATGATCTAAACTAAAATTGTTGTTCGTGCATGTACGGTTTTGATTTGGAGTGCTTCCTGGTCTTTATGATGTGCAATTAAGCTAAAAAGTCTCAAATAAATGTTAACTGATAAAGCTGTACTTATTAATTTATCATTATTATTCAAAGACGTAATTTTTTTTCCCCCATTTAGGCATGCAGGAGCATACAGGAACACCTTGAGCTGGAGGAGAATCGTCAGCCATACATTCTTGCCTCCGGGAGCAGCAAGGAAGCCATCAGTCACTACTTCATTGTGGTGGATAAAAAGCTCATCCCCTGTCAAGAATCCTCTTCACTGGCTGCCATTGATGAACTCTTCAAGGTTCATTTTGTTTTCAGTCTCCGTTATGATAGCCATTGCCTATCACTGGGAGTCATGTACTATCAGGGGTATTGAGTCTGGGCCTGTTTCAAATGAGCTGTTGTCTGACCTTGAAAACTCTGATTTTATTTCAGAGCAACTCCAGATTGATATCTCTAGCGAGGTAATGGTCACACCGTGGGTAAAGTGTCAAGGTACTGAGTATCGCAGTGATCTTGTTGTTTTCTTAGAGTTTGTTGATGATGCACCTGTTTTTGGAAAGATTGTTAAAATTTTTATTAAGGATGGAATTTATTTTTTGGTATCGTGTATGGAATCAGAGTTTATTGAACACCTTCATGGTTTCAGTGTTGTTGAACAAGAGCATTGTCTTGTACTCAAAAAACCTGAGGAATTGATGTACTACAAGCCATTTGATTTACAAATGTCCTATGGCAATGACCATCTTTTTTACATTGTCGTGAACTGTTATTTGTAATAATTTCATGGCATTTATGGTTTCTTGCTCTGTGCTGAAATAAAGTTTTGAAACCTTGACAGTGACGTTTTCTTCATAGTGATTTTCTAGTTTATTTTAGTTTTTAGGGTTTTTTTTAGTAGGTAATACAGAACCATAAATAACTCCCGAAAAAGTGTTCTATCAACACCAGGATGGTGTAAATTTTGACCCTTTTATACACCGAGTATATTGTGATTTTCACAATGTCAACACCGGAATAGTGTTAGAATTTTTACTCTGTCAGTGTTTGCTACAAAGCTACACCCAGCTCTGTAACAGTGTTGTTTTTATCTGCATCGGTGTTGATTATTTCACTCTCTTAGTGTTCACATTTTAACACTGTATTGGTGTTGCATGAGGCAACACTTTTGAAAGTGTTAAATTAACACTTTGTGGGTGGTTCTCATATATACACTTTCAAAGTGTTGAAAATAACTCGTATGGTGTTGTTTACCGGATTTCAAATTTACTGTGATGCACATAAGTAATGCACAGGGTAAAAAAAGTTTAGACCGCTTATTTGCGTACCGACATGGGTACCAGCTGTTAATGCACAATCACAGGATCGACTAACTGTAATATTGTATAAGATTAAAAAAAATATATAAATATAGGCTGTGAGCTACCGGTTTCAGAGCAAAACTCAAAACAATAATTTTATTCACTGACACGCTTCAATCTGCAGTGGTAAAAATGGCAGGGCATACACTCTTAAAAATAAAGGTTATTTATTGGGATTGGTGGTTCCATTAAAAAAGTTTTAACATCCGTGGAACCTTTCTATTGCACAAAAGGTTGTTCATAGTGGTAAAAACCTTAACCTTTTTTTTTACACTAAGAAAATAATGGTCCTTTTAAGAACTACTAACTGAAAGTTTTTTGGGGAACCCAAAATGGTTCTTGTTGTCACATTTATGTTCAGTTAGGGTTCATGGACTTGTAGTTTTTATTCTTTAGTTCCTGTCTGCCTTGGTTTGACCTTCCCGCTTGTTGGCAAAGTTACTGATTTTATTAGTTCTTGAGTGTCATTAATTTACCTTGTTTGTATTGTTTATTTAATTACAACATGCACACATTTGCACTCTGATGTTTTTGATTAGAGAATGTGCAATGAGATGCAGAATTCTGTCAGAGAGCATGTGTGCAGAACAAACCTCCCTGGCGTTTCAGTTGACTAATCTGAATGCTTCTGATTGGACATTGCATTCATAAGCTCAACAGAATCTACTGTGATTGATGTAATCCACAACTCTGCAAAAACATGAGAAGATATAAATTTAATATACAATCATAATTTTTTATTACATTTTTCACTTTATTTGCGTCAGTGTGAGAAACATAAAATAAACATGGTTGAAAACACTGAAAATTTTAACAGATGACAAGCGTGTATATCTCTTGCTCAGTACCAGTTAGAATGTGAATGCGGACTTGAATTGAGCAGCTGATGATAATCACACCGGTGTGATCATTTCTAAAGTGAAGTCAGTGAAGTCAAGTGACATTCAGCCAAGTATGGTCACCCATACTCAAAATTTGTGCTCTGCATTTAAGCCATCCGAAGTGCACACACACAGAGCAGTGAACACACACACACACTGTGAACACACACCCGGAGCAGTGGGCAGCCCTTTATGCTGCGGCGCCCGGGGAGCAGTTGGGGGTTCGGTGCCTTGCTCAAGGACACCTAAGTCGTGGTATTGAAGGTGGAGAGAGAACTGTACACGCACTCCCCCCACCTACAATTCCTGCCGGCCTGAGACTCAAACTCACATCATTTCAATTGCAAGTCTGACTCTCTAACCATTAAGCCACAACTTCCCAATCAGTCAAAAATCAGGCAGAGCAGATCCATTATTCTTCACAGACAAGTCTGTCAGCCAAGTTTTTAATTGTGTCGCTCTTTCACACTTACGCATACTAGGCAATGTGACCTTCAGAAGGCTCTTTTGTGTTCTGTTTCTAAAAATAAAGCTGTGATCAGTGACAGAGAGGGGAGTTTCTACCCACTTTCACTCACTCAAAGTGAGAGTGTGAGAGAGGAGCCTAATTAACTCTTTCACCATTACAGAGACAGTGAGGGGAGGTGTGAGGGGGGAGTCAAGTCAAGTCACCTTCATTTATATAGCGCTTTAAACAAAAACAAAAAGATTGTGTCAAAGCAACTGAACATTAATTAGGAAAACAGTTTGTCAATGATGCAAAATGACAGTTAAAGGTAGTTTATCATTGAATTCAGTGATGTCACCATCTCAGTCCAGTTTAAATAGTATCTGTGCAATCATTTGCAATCAAGTTAACGATATCGCTGTAAAAAGAGTGTGTGTGAAGACCTTATATGGGCAGTCTAGTGCTGACATTGAACTAGGGAAACCTAATGGATGAAAGAAAACCAAAGTGTGTATGCTAAGAGGAGACAAGAGATGAAGTGAATGTGGGGATGGTTATCAATGAGCATGTAAGAGTTATGAGAGGAAATATATAATTTTCAAAAGAAAACAGTTTAAATTAATAATTTCAACTAACCATCATCTATAAAAGCAAAAACAATTCATTGGATCAATCTAGACAAATGAAGCTTTAGTCGTACTAAAGCAGACAGCGTTAGATTACTGTGATGTTCTTAAGAACACGGCAATGATTAATTGTGCATATATAAGCATAATAGACAATTCTCTACATCTTTTGAATTATTGCAGAGTTTTTTTATTGAGAAAGTATTTTTAATCAGTTGTATTTACTATTGTTATTATTATTATTATTTGTCTGCAAATGTGTGCAAAAGGTTTTCATTTCTTTATACTTTCATTTGTTTTACCAATTCTGAAAGTTTTGACAAAATAAACATAAATATATAGGAGGGAAGTCTATGTCATGAGCCATGTCAATCCCATTTGTGTACTTCCTTCTGTTTGCATGTCAACCACAACCATTTTAACCAGTTAAATTAGCCCCCAACAAGACCGGACACTGAGTTATACAAATTAGCATGTAGATTTCTCTCCTCTTATTGACTTAATGCAAGAGACAGATTATGACATTAGCATGGGCTTATAATGGGGACTTTATGCAGAAACTCTTCTTAAAAACAGATAGATAAAGCACAATGGCACTGAACAAAATGTCTGTTTAGAAGTGCATGAACTCTGTGCTGCTAATATAACAGTTTTTTTCTGGATGTTGTTCAGGGATCCCACTCTCTCTGATCCATGAATTTGCATGATTTTTCATTTAGTAATTGTGATTTAGTGTGATTTTTATAAATCCTGATAAGATTTTTTTTTTAATAATTTTTTTTATCTTTTTTAATCTAGACAAATATTATTTGTCATGGTGTGCTTACTGCGAAGACCGAGGAGACAAAGGAACAAGGAGACATGGAAGAATCCAGAACAATCGGATTGGGAACTGGACTGACACTGGAGCGGACTCAGGCCTGGAGCCAAGACTGGAATGGACTCAGGAGCCGGAGCTGACGGGTTCAGGGGCTGGAGCCGACACTGGAGCGGGCTCAGGGGCTGAAGCCGACACTGGAGCAGACACATGGTTTCGAGCCAACAGTCGCTTCCTCCTTTGATTCTTCCCATGACTTGTGGTTATGGTACTGTATCATGCTGCTGTCAACTGAGGGATTGAGAGTGTACCAACTGGTGGGCTTGACAGTGGAACTGCTGGCTCATTTGAGAATGCCGTAGCTGGCGGACTGACTTTGGAGTGGCCAGTGGTCTTGACAATGGAGCAGCCAGTGTGCTTGAGAATGCCACAGCCAGCAGGCTTGAGAGTGCAGTGGCCGATGGGCTTGACTGAACGCTATCCAGACATCAGAGGATACCTTCCCTCCCGCACAGTCCAGTAGTGTCAGGGAGCGTCACATCATCCAACATCATCATAATAACTAGCCCGCAGAGTGTACTCCACAAAGGGGAGATCTCTGTAGGCTAGAACCAAACAGCAACTTCCATGGACATGAGGAGAAACAGGAAAAACAAAAGACTTTCAAAACAAAGAAAAAAAAAAACGGGGAGAAGGGGCAAGGAGAAAGGAGACGTGGGAGGAAATCATGGGGAAAAAATGCTTAAACAATATTTTACAAACTAATCCAGATAACAATATTTGACATTAAAGAAAAAGGTGATTGTCCCTTTTTTACTGAAATGTGGGATTTCTACAGCATTCATGCCATATTGAGCTTACACTTTCTCTGTTGAGTGTAATATTTACAATATTACTCTGCCTATAAATATAACTATTATTAGTCTCTGTGGAATGTTCTAGTTATCTGCCTGCTCAACTGCTTCTTTTAAAGCCGTGATACACCAACCAAATTCAAATAACAGCAAGGAAAGCTGATTGTGGCATTGCTTTGCATTACCTACATCTGGGCCAAAAACACTACAGCCAACAGATTCCTAGCAGAACATGTATGTTCTGTGCCTACAAGAGAAATAACGGTAACACTTTACAATAAGGTGTCATTTGTTAGCATTAGTTGATGTCTTAACTAACATGAACTAACAATGAACAATACATTTGATGACAAAATCATCAAATTGCCAGGCGGCGCATTGAACCTGTACAACGGTTTGAATGAATGTCCTTACAATATATGATGCCCTTAGATTTTGTCACAATAACAATTAATGTTTGTGGGGGAATGACACGTCATGTTCATACTTCCTTCAATAGGTTATTTTAGTAGCATAAAAGACGGCTAATCCATTTGGGATTTATTACAGAACGTCAAACAATATCCCTGATTGATGACTGATGATACCACTGCATCTCGCGGACTATGCCACAAATTAATTATTGTTTACATAATTCCGCTGTTTATATGACGATGTTCAAGAGAGTCTAGTCCAGTGACGCATTATCTGAACACGACTGTAACATTCAACGCAGTGTATGATTAATTATAATGCCAATAATACCTAAACTGATGCTAGGGAACCCTGCATAAGATTGTATTCATGTGGTCTTAGAATGTAGTTTCACTGAGCAGGGATTTTTTATTTATTTATTTTTTTTCTATGCCTTATATGCTCAAGCGCACACTATCCCAGGGAAAACAAACCAAGCAGACTTTTTTCTCTTTTATCGGAGGGCTTGCGTTGATAGAGCACTCTACAGCCACAGGCGCAGACTCGAGCGGAGCTGCTTATAAAATGAAAACATGGTTACCCATTTAGAAAGAAGCAAATATTAATCCAATGCATGCATTTCCAGGCAACTATTTGAATCCATCATTTTATAATTAACCTTGAAAACACTGCATTCAATTTTACAGTATTTTCAAGGATTTCAGGCACCCGTATGACCCTGTATGACGGCAAATGTGATGAGTATGAACCATTGACCACTTGAACAAGTGTGCGCTCAGTCAGTGGAGGCTCGCAAGTGGAGCCAGCGAAAGCAGAAATCCCTCCTATGCAACGGCAGACTAGCTCATGATGCTGGACAATAGATAATCTCACAAGCAAGCAGTCCCATATCACGATAGCTTAAGCAAAGACCTTCTTAGTGTGTGTAGTGGGGCGAGATTGCCTATGGAAATAGGAATAGCGAAGGGTGCTCTTTTAACCAGCTAAAAGATCAACATGCACCTGTAAAAGACCAAGATGGCGGCGCAAACACATCGCGAGGCTCAGCGTCTCTCCAGTTTTTGCAATTTTGCAGTTTTATTCCTGCTCATCTCGGGTCTGTTCATACTGAACAGCTTTGCTTTAACATCATACACCCGACAGGAGCTTTTGGATATCGGTGAGGACTTTACCAGCAGTTTCATCACCAAATCTTCGACACATCCCTGAGATCACTAGAACACCCGAGTAGGGGTGCTCCGATCACAATCGGCCGATCGTTAATGCGCATCAGAGACAGTGCACATCTTCTCTATTAACAACGGCTCTGTGTAGTAACAGCTGCTCTATGTGAAATCATGCACCTGATAGAATTAACCGCTGATTAGATAACCGGCTTTACTGACGAGATGCGCATAACGATCGGCCGATCGTGATCGGAGCACCCCTACACCCGAGGATTCGCACTCTAGCCGGCCGGGCGGAAGTGCTCGCAGGCGGCGTCGGGATTGTAAACAAAGGCGGGGGAAGCACAGAGGTCTAAGAGCTAACACCGCTCCGGCTCTCTTTACCCAGCATTTTCCTCGCTAATGTGCGATCACTGGTGAACAAAATGGATGAGTTACGACTCCACATCACCCACAGTAAAAGCTTTCTGGACTGCAATGTCATAGTTTTCACAGAAACATGGCTGCACAGCGACGTACCCAACAATGCTATTGAGCTAGCCGGACGCTACTCGCTCCGGGCAGATAGAACGGCAGATGACTCCGGCAAGACAAGAGGTGGTGGATTGTGCATTTATGTCAACAAAACTTGGTGTACGAACACTGTCATTGTTGGGAGACAATGCTCAGCTAACCTAGAGTTTCTCATGGTTAAATGTAGACCTTTTTATCTGCCACGGGAGTTCACTTCCACCATAATAACCGCAGTCTATATTCCACCGGATGCTAATGCCAAGCTTGCTTTGAACGAACTTCATGCAGCCATTAGTAAACAACAGACTGCTCACCCGGAGGCTGCTTTTATTGTCGCGGGTGATTTTAATCACTGCAAATTAAAAACAGTACTCCCCAAATTTCACCAGCATGTTTCCTGCCACACCAGAGGAGACAAAACTTTGGATCATGTTTATACAAACATTAATGGAGCTTACATCGCAACCCCCCTCCCCCACCTCAGACAGTCTGATCACCTTTCTTTGTTTCTCACCCCTAAGTATTCACCCCTCATCAACCGTGTGAAGCCATCAGTAGCCGTGTTTCCACTATCGAGCTAGGACCGGGCGTGCTAGTGCGTGCCAGGGCCAGTCGCGTTTACACTGTCACTTCCGGGGCTTGATCGTGCCTCGCCGGGGCTTCCTTGGGGCCAACGGCTAGGTTTTTTCGGCCCGACGAAATCCTTGGGCCAAAGCGGGCCAGCTGGGGCTAGAGGAGGGGTTACGAACAAAGGCGGAGTTTCTCCGTGTCTGGAGAGCGTCAGCGCGGATCATTTCAGAAAGAAAACAACTTTAACACCAGCATTAAAGACTTTTTAAAATCAGTTGAGCTCAAAACTCACTCTTAGTCAGCAGCGAGTGATTGAAATAACTTGATCCGATGTGGATTACAATCACTAAACAAGGCAGAAATATTTATAAGCGATGTAAAAGACTATGCACGATAAACATTAACATTACCATGGTAAATATGACCGCTTGGAGAAATCAGACGTCACAATTGTGTATTTATTAAATAACATTTTATCTGTCGTCTTGTTTCGTGAGTTTAGCTCCACGTTGCATATTATCAAAATATAATAATGATATTTGTTCGGGAGCTTTTATAAAAATAGAGAGTCTGCGCTGTGGATCATTTCAGAAAGATAGCCGCGATAACGCCAGCATTAAACGCTTTATTTAAATAAGTTGAGCTCAAAACTCACTTTCAGTCAGCAGCGAGTGTTTGAAATAACTTGATCCAATGTGGATTATAATCACCATACAGGGCAGAAATATTTATAAGCGATGTAAAAGACTATGCACGCTGGGCATTAACATTAAACATGGAAAATATGACCGCTTGAAGAAATCAGACGTCAGCTTCTTATTCTCTATCACAATCGTGTATTTACTAACTTATATTATCTATCACAAGCCTCGTCTCGAGAGTTTAGCTCATGTTGCCTATTATAAAAATATAATAATGTTTTTGTTCGGGATCCTTTATAAAAATAAAGATATCATTCATTCTTAATGTGACGTACAGGCCACTGTGACTACAAATAAACAGAAACAGACTCTACTGAATAAGCAGGCTATTTTCATAAGCGTTAAAAATAAATAAATAAAATATAAAGTGTATTTATGTGCGATTAATTTTGAGTCTTGATAAATTAAATCATTATGATCAATGTATCACTTATTCTATAGTTAAAACATCCATGCTTTTGAATTTGAATAACAAAGCATGCAAACAAACGGCCGCTTTTATCATGTTCGTTTTGTGATCGCGCATGTTCCAGTGACTTATTTCTTAGTTTTCTGATAACTTCTCTTTGTTAGTGAAATAATGAGGTTGCATGACGTTGTTCTGAGAGGCGTGTAAAGGGCGTGTTTTAGTGACGAGCAGCGGAGCTTCAAGCTCCCCTGTGGAAACCCTGCGCTACTCTGGCCTCGGTGCTACTGGCCCGAGGCTATGAGCCCCGCCCGGCCCGCTTTAAGCCCTGGCTCGCACTGGCCCGACAGTGGAAATGCGGCTAGTGAGGACCATCAAAGTGTGGCCAACTGGAGCAGACTTTTTACTTCAAGACAGGTTTCAACACACTGACTGGAGTATGTTTGCTTCACAGGCTGCCTGTGGCTCTCACACGGACATAGATATCTACACCTCCTCTGTACTGGATCACATCAACTCCACCATTGACAGTGTAACAACAGAAAAACAGATAACAACATACCCTAATCAGAAGCCATGGATGAACAAGGAGGTGCGACTTCTGCTGAAAGCCCGCAACACTGCCTTCAGGTCAGACGACGCTCAGGCCTACAGTAAATCCAGGGCTAACCTGAAAAGGGGCATCAAAAAGGCCAAGTACTGCTACAAGCTGAAGGTAGAGGAACACTTTTCCAACTCTGACCCCCTCTGCACTCACACACCTGGACCATAACAACACGTATGTTAGGATGTTGTTTGTTGACTTCAGTTCAGCATTTAACACCGTCATTCCCTCCAAGCTGACCACAAAACTTGGAGACCTGGACATTAACACCTCCCTCTGCAACTGGATTATGGACTTTCTGACCAACAGGCCTCAGCATGTTCGGTCAGGCCACACCCACTCCACCACCATCACACTAAACACTGGCGTACCACAGGGCTGTGTGCTGAGCCCATTCCTCTACTCCCTTTACACCCACGACTGCAAGCCTGTGCATGGATCCAACTCCATCATTAAGTTTGCAGATGACACCACGGTGATTGGCCTCATCAGTGACAACGATGAGACTGCCTACAGGGAAGAGATACAGCACCTGGCCACATGGTGTGCTTACAATAACCTGCTCCTTAACACCAATAAGACCAAGCAGCCCATTGTGGACTTCAGGAAGAAGAAAGGAAGCACGCATGACTCCATCCACATTAACGGGATGGTTGGTGAACGTGTCTCCAGCTTCAAGTTCCTGGGAACCACCATCTTGGAGGAACTGTCCTGGGCCACAAACACTTCCAGCCTGGTCAAGAAGGCTCACCAGCGCCTTTTCTTCCTCAGGACACTGAAGAAGAACCAGCTGTCTTCAACCATCCTGGTGAACTTTTACCGGTGTGCGATTGAGAGCATCCTGACCAGTTGCATCACAGTCTGGTATGGAAACTGCTCAGTGGCTGACCGCAAGGCACTGCAGAGGGTGGTGAAAACTGCCCAACGAATCACAGGGACACCACTTCCTGCTCTTGAGGACATCCAGAGGAAACGCTGTCTACGTCGAGCTCACAGCATTCTCAAGGACTCCTCTCACCCTGACCATGAACTGTTTAACCTCCTCCCCTCCGGGAGGCATTTCAGGAGCCTCCGGACAAGGACCACAAGATTCAGGAACAGCTTTTTCCCTAAAGCTGTCTCCTTGCTGAACTCTGCCCTCTGACACCCCTCAACACCCCCCAACACCCCCCACACCACACATAGACTCCTCCCCCTCTTCAACACTCTGATTTATTTATTTATTCACAAGCAAAAAGTAACTTGTTATTACTTGCACTACTGCCTGTTCATCCAGGAACACTGTATAATCCATTTGCACACTGAAATATTTTTTCTATGCACTTTACTGTCCATTGCAATACCGTAAATTATGTTCATAGTTCTGCCTATAGTGTACATACACTTTTACATATCCCATCTGTATAGTATGTTCATAGTACACCTATCTGTATATCGTGCTTATAGTATTTAATATCTGTAAATTATGTCCATAATACTTACCTGTATAGTTGTTGTACATATTATAGACCTTCATTCTGTACTTACTGCTTATTGCACTTCTGGTTAGATGCTAACTGCATTTCGTTGCCTTGTACCTACATGTGCAGTGACAATAAAGTTGAATCTAATCTAATCTAATCTAAAGCAGTATGCCATATGGTCAGAACTCTAATTTAGGCAACAGCATGTCCTTGTCGGATACGTTTTAGCATTGATACAATCAAAATTTACGATCTGTACATTTAGGATCAAGCACTTGATCGATAAACTAGTTTGAGCCAAAGCAGATCACTGATTACACCCAGTGTGTTGTAGTAGTCGGATAAGTTTGAAGAAAGCATCCCCAATAGATGGCCTGAAGCAGCAGCCAGTTGATATGGACAGCCTTGAGCACGTATTATCTAGATTTGTGGGTTTATTTAACTGGTAGTGTTACCGGTGTGGTAATATGATAGCTTGCCTCACAACTTAACTGAACAATTAGCTTGTACAATAGCAATGTCTGAGAATGTTCGCCAAAATAGCAGTAGGCAATAAAATGAAAGAACTTTGCTTAGCTTCGTGAAGACATCCAGAGATGAATTAAAGGTGAATTGCCAGTTGTTTGTGGATGCTTGATTTGTTGAATATATAGCTTCTTCCAGCGGGGAGAGGATCTCGTGTAAAGTTGTGATTCGGTCGTATTAGTACACTTTGACGATTAATCGCGTGTGAAGTATCTATGTCAAGTTCTCGCTCATATCAATTCAGTCCATTACTTGACAAACAAAACGGCGAATTCGCTTAAATTCACAACTGAAATCTGGTGAGATACTGTGGGAATCCTGCCAAATCCTGATTTTAAAGCTTCCTATGGAGATAGATTCGCTGACTGATAGTTCCTGAGCGAGCGATAGCCAGTTTGAACACATTCCGAGCTGTTGAGCATACCTACCAAACAGTGGTGCCACATATATATGTCCCATGTCTAATGGGAAAGTGCTAGTGATTGGAGCGATTTGACAGCTGACTGCATCAGCTGGTCACAGACTATGTCTCCGTGGCCTGACTGAACTAACTCTGCGCTCAATTTAATAAAAATACAGTTAATCATTATTTGTTCATGTTAGTTATCAGTGCAGTAACTAATGTTAACAAATACAACTTTTGAATGTAATAATGTATTTGTAAGGTTGAAATTAATATTAAATAAGATCAATAAATTCTGTAGAAGTATTGTTTATGCTTAGTTCAAGTTAACTATAACATAACATAACTATAACTCTCACCAATTCCATCTGATTGGTTGCTTTAACACAAATTCTGCTTTAACACAAATTCAACCTTTGAATTTCATTTGAAAAGTATGACATGTTTATCCAAGTTGGAATAACTTGAGGAAAAGCAGACCTGGTGACATTTTCAAGGCCTTGACATATTCTTAAAATCAGAAAAATATCAATAACAATCTAGAATTTCCTATGTTGGCGCAACATGTGATATTGTGCATTCCTGATGGTTTCCAGATGTGTGTTGTACTGAGCCTATGAATGTGTGTATACACGGATGTTTCTATGAACATGATAATATCATGTGAACAACTGGATGGTGTCACGGAGCTGCTACAGCGCAGGAACACAGAGCAAAGAACAAGGAGACCAGGAGTTATAGTAGGGAATCACATGTAGCCTATGGGGATGACAAACAAAACTGGAGAGAGAAATAGAAACTGGGAACACTATTTAAAGGCTAGATAAGGGGAGGATGAGGAACACCTCGGACTAATGAACACAAACGGGGAACACCTGGAATCAAATCAAGGAACAACCTAACTACGGAACAGGAAAGATCAAATAATGACATACAGGAAAACAACATGGAATGGAATGACAGATCGCACCCCTCCCGGACGGCACGTCCCGTGCATTAACAGTAACGCCACCAGGGTGGATTAGGAATCCATGGCAGAGCAGGCAGTTTGAGTTGCCATGGCGGATTTGGAGACTCGGGGTCTCGGGAGGTCATGGTAGATCAGGGGAATCAGGAGGCAGACCCAAATTAATTTCTTAGGGAAAAAAATTGGATGGGCACTTTGGAGCTGGAGCCCACACTGGTGCAATCTCTGGGGCTGGAGTCCACACTGGGCATACTTAAAGATCTGGGGACCTTCCTGGGCAGAACTAGGGATTAGGATCCCTCCCTGGGCTTTACTGGGGGTCAAGAGCCCTGCTTTGGCTGAATGGGGAATCAGGATCCCTCCCTGTGCTTAACTGGGGGTCAGGAGTCCTCCATGGGCTAAACAGGGAATCAGGAGCCCTCCCTGGGCCTAACTCAGGAACAGGAGCCCTCCGTGGACTTAACTCAGGAACAGGGTTCCATACTGGGCTTGATTGTGGAACAGGCATGTGCTTATGTGGTGCAGGCACTGGAGCATGCTCTGGAGGAGCAGGCACAGCAAAGCACTTTCGAGGAGCTGACACTGGAGTGAGTTTTGGAGCTGGAACCGATACTTGGGCCACATTAACATTTGATGGTCATGTTAATGTTAGGCTGACTGGGCTCGGGAACTTCCGGCTGACTTGACAGTGTGGCTGGTCAACTGGAGTGAGCCATGGATAGTGGCCTTGGCTGAGGAACAGCTGGTGGAGGAGTTCTGAGGCTTTCTCATTTACCAGGCCATCAGGACAGTGTTATGCCCCACATATCTGGTGTTGTTAGGGCTGCTACAGTTTTGTTCATTAGTCCGAGGTGTTCCTCATCCTCCCCTTATCTAGCCTTTAAATAGTGTTCCCAGTTTCTATTTCTCTCTCCAGTTTTGTTTATGTCATCCCCATAGGCTACATGTGATTCCCTACTATAACTCCTGGTCTCTTTGTTCTTTGCTCTGTGTTCCTGCGCTGTAGCAGCCCTAACAACAGCAGATATGTGGGGCATAACACTGTCCTGATGGCCTGGTAAAAAAAAAAAAAATATATATATATATATATATATATATATATATATATATATATATATATATATATATATATATACATTTTTTTTTTTTTGAGTTGTGTTGAGTGTACACGAGAAGCCAAAAAAGCAATTACAACATGCATGGGCTACATTAAGACCATCTGCAACAATACAATACAAAACAATCGGGGCAGCTGTGGCCTAATGGTTAGAGAGCCGGACCAGTTACCAGAAGGTTGCTCGTTCGAGTCTCGGTGCTGGCAGGAGTTGTAGGTGGGAGGGAGTTAATGAACTGCGCTCTCTTCCACCCTCAATACCCATGGCTGAAGTACCCTTGATCAAGGCACTGAACCCCCAGTTGTGCTGGATCTATAGCTGCCCACTGCTCTGGGTGTGTGTTCACTTTTCACTGCTGTGTGTGTGCACTTGGATGGGTTAAATGCAGAGCACCAATTCTGAGTATGGGTAAACATACTTGGCAAATGTCACGACTTTCACTAGGAGCTTCCACACTTGTCACATTTGCATCCACCTCCAACGTGAATGGTCGGGACAGGTCAGGAGTTGACAGGACTGGAGCACTGCAAAGAAGAGACTTAGCACACATGAAAGAATATTGACACACATCAGACCAGCAAAAAGGTTTTTTTGGACTGCATAAAGCTGTCAAAGAAAAAACGTGCAGCAAAAGCAGCACCCGGCAAGGGCAACAGTACACGAACCTTTTACACCCTGGCACAAAATTCCGCACAACTGCACGCTTATCATATTGCCACTTCAATTTCTAAATGATGAGGATCCTCTCCCTGCTAAACGAGAGTCCTGTTCACGTTTGATTAACCAGCGTACTGTTGAGAAATTTTCAGCTGCATTCGATTCAAGCCTGGTTCTTATTTGGAAAGATGTAGATGCTTGTGCACAGGCTTTAATGATCACTGTACTGTGTTGTTGGACAAAGTGGCACCTTTTAAAACTAGAGAAATTTCATCTGTCAATACATCACCGTGGATGAATGACGCCATTCTTAGCTTAAGGCGTGTTTGTCGGAGAACTGAGCGCTTATGGAAAGCGACTCAGCTACAAGTTCACCGATTGTATCTTAAAGAGCTCTATAGGGACTTACACAAAATGATTAAAGAGGCTTGAGCCTTTTATTATACTAATCTGATTTCTGCCTGTAAAAAGAATCCAAAAGCTCTCTTTGAAACTATTAACAACATTGTTTCTCCTGCTGCATGTATTGTCCCTGTGTTTGCAAATGTTGACTGCAATCGCTTTTTGTTTCATTTTGTGGACAAGGTTAGAGCTATCAGGACAGGCTTGGTTCCATCAGCTAACCATCATATAGTTAAAGATCATAGACCTTCAATATTGGACTCTTTCTGCCCTATTACCCTGAATGACATCATTGAATTAGTGGGCTCGATGAGACCATCTCAAAGTCCTGTTGATATTTTACCTACTACTTTACTTTTAAAATCCATAAATCATCTGGGCCCATGTTTGGTTTCAATTTTAAACCTATCTCTTCAGTTGGGCCAGGTTCCTAGCTGCTTTAAGCATGCTGTTGTTCAGCCTATCTTGAAAAAGAACAATCTTGATGCAGCTTCATTTAAAAACTATAGGCCTATTTCTAAGTTGCCCTTTCTTTCTAAAATTTTAGAAAAGGTTGTTGCGAAGCAGCTAAATAATGTTTTGGATTCCCATAATATCTTTGATAAGTTTCAGTCTGGTTTTCGTAAAAATCTATCAACTGAGACTGCCATCCTTAGGGTTTCAAATGATATTTTGATGGCTGCTGATGGGGGTAAATGCTCTGTGCTGGTTCTATTAGATCTTAGTGCGGCGTTTGATACCGTCGATCACTGCACTATGATTGATAGACTGAAAACAACTGTGGGCATTACTGGATCAGCTCTGGATTGGTTTTCCTCCTATCTTTCAGAAAGGAGTTTCTCTGTGTCCGTAGGAACATTTATGTCAGCTTCTGCTCCTTTGTCTTGTGGTGTGCCTGGGGCTGTGCTTGGCCCTCTGCTGTTCAGCCTGTATTTGTTCCTCTTGGGAAGATTATTGGTAGTTTTGGAGAAATATCATACCATTGTTATGCTGATGATATTCAATTATATTTATCTTTTAGCCCTGATAGGTTGGACAAACTGTCCTTGTTGCACAATTGCTTAGCCTCCATTAAAAATTGGATGGCAGGTAATTTTCTGCAACTAAATTCAGACAAAACTGAGGTGCTGATTTTTGCACCGGATAACATTATTCCTAGGATTAGGCAGGAAAATGGGGCTCTATCATCTTCGGACTGTAATGTTGTGAGGACATTTGGGTGTCATTTTTGATAAATCTATGTGTTTTAGCAGTCATGTAAAATCTGTGGTTCGTTCCTGTTTTTTCCATCTCAGGAACATCGCTAAGATTAGATCTGTGGTTTCTAAAAAAGAGATGGAGATGCTTATTCACGCTTTTATTTCTTCTCGTCTTGACTTTTGCAATGCACTGTACACTTGTTTAAACAAATCCTCTATGGACAAGTTGCAAGTGGTACAGAATGCAGCTGCAAGACTTTTGAATAAGACCAATAGAAGAACAGATATTACACCTATACTTAAGGCTCTACATTGGCTTCCAATTAGTTTTACAGTACAGTTTAAAATTTTAACCATTACTTACAGAGCCTTGCAAGCTCACTCTTATATCCAGGATATACTGCATGTATACACTTCTGGTCGCTCTTTGAGATCTTCTGGTCAAGACCTTTTAACTGTTCCTAGAACACGTTTTAAAACAAGAGGTGACCGAGCCTTTTGTGTGGTGGCTCCAAGGCTCTGGAACTCCCTTCCATTAGCCTTGAGAGCTTTGGATTCAGTGGAAGCTTTTAAAAAATGCCTTAAGACGCATCTTTTTAGACAAGCATTTAAATTAGCAATATGGTTTTGTATGTTTTTGTGTATTTGTGTATATTTGTATGTTATGTGCATGAGTATTTCTGTTAAGTGTATATTTTAATTAATTTTGTGAAGCACTTTGTCACTTTGTGGCTTACTTACTTATTTACTCTAAGGGTAATGACACACAAACCTCCTGTGCCTTCCCCCTGAGCTTACACTGCAGCATCAACGACCAGGTTTCGTTTGGCCATTTTAAAGCCATAGCTATACGCTAAAAAGCCTGGAAGTATGCTTCAACCTCTTTTTCTTTAAAAGGCGGCACCAGGGCAATATTTTGCACCACACTAAACGCAGCTGTTGACAAAGAATCTGATGAAGACAGTCGCAGAAATACTGGCATAATTTGCAACTGCTACGGAGTTAACATTACTCACTCTAGAGTCTACACACAATTGATTTTCTAAATGCCGCATCCTTTTGTTTTCCCAATTCTAACTCTCGCAGCCAAATTTTAGTTTCTGCCTCAATACGATACCTCTCCAACTGATGTTGCAATTAGTCTTTTCACGCATTAGCCTTATTTTGGGTCTCCAATTGCAGTCGAGCTAACTGTACCGTCACACGGGCCCCTACTAGAGACATTGATGACATCAGTAGAAACTGACAACGGAGGACCTACCATACCAGCATTCAGTGGAGTAACAGGAGCTATAAGAGACTGATCTCCAATAACAGTGACTGATGGTTCACCCTGCTGCATTGATTCAGTGTCAACAGGTAACACCCCTTTTTCAATAAGACCAGTCAGCAAACAAGCTTTCAACTCTTTTCTTAAATAATACTCTAGAAACTGATATCTCATACTGCTGAGCAATAACAAACAAATTATTTAGTATTAAATAATTATTAGTATTAAATAAATTATTTAGTAATTCATGTCAGGGAAATGATTCCTATTCCTGAACGGTAAACGTCGAAGTGTTAGCTCATGCACAAATGTTGATCATGTATCCAGTCAGAAAGAATAATGAGCAGAAACTGGTAACTGGTAAGGGGTTAACGTTACTGCTATAATCATGTCTTTCGGTACAACGTCTTACAAGATTAAAAATGCTTCATCATTTCCAAAAACCTCGGTTTCCACAGTCCATACTACAATGTGAAAACAGCGTTCCAAACGTATCCGCTCTGGAGACCATCTAAAGAGCCCGGAGGCCAAATGAGAGGAAAGATACTTTTCCAACAGGAACATAATAATGTGGACAAGGCTTGAGGAATTGTCAAATCAGGCAACCCATTGCTAAGCTGCCAACATCTACAGCAGCCTTTCCCATATCTCCCCACTGCCGCAGCAGTGTTCCTATACCTCCTCACTGTCGCAGCAGTGTATGCTCCTGCAGGAGCCTTTCCCGTATCTCCCCACTGCCGCAGCAGCATATGTTCACAAGAAAACAAAAAACAAACAAAAAACACATCACCTCCACTTAAAGGTATGCCATGCATCCTAGGTTGCGGTGATAGCATCATGTATCAATGATAGCCAAGATGACATTAGGCTCATTCTCCAACCAACGTTTTTTATTATAATTATTAGGCGGCATATTTTAAAGGAGCTCTCACTAACGGAGTTTAATGCCACAGTTACGTTAGAACGCATCTCATTCTTGTTTCCGGAGCGGCGCGTCGGTCCCATCATGAGGCATGTGGTCCGGAACGCGTATGACCAAGGCATCATTTCAACCGAACTCACTCCAAATATATGAACTTACCGGTTTTTGAATACCTTATATTTAACGCATTAGTTTACGTCCAAATTAGGGTTAAATCGTTGGACTTTAAATGGAATCTACTATCGTTAAAAAAAAAAAAAAAAAAAAAAAAAATCACAGGACAAGCGAGATGACAGTAGTGCCGACTACATGAACTAGCCATTTTAAATATAGTATTTTATAATTAATGCCAGTTTATCAGTACGTCCAAAAGTATATTTTTCGATTATTGGTGATTCCATAGGCTCTTTTTGTGCACCTGCATGGTTAAAATGGCAAATAGTAAGCTCAGCCAAGAATAAAGAATCTTTCTCTTACTTCAGCCATGCAAGATTGTTGGAATCAGCTCATTGGATTTGCTAAACAATTATTCAAGTAAGCCTCACAGCATCTACCCTCTCAGACAACCAAATCATCCTTCGTATCGAACTCCTTGTTAGGTGCTGCAAGAGTGCTCCCGGTTGAGCCAACCTGTGCCTTCTCCGTTCAACTATCAGCAAAGCTTACTCGTATGACATTGTGAGTATTAAACTCCTGTTAGATGCTTTCCCGCTTAAGCAATCTTGGACTTTCCATCGGACCACCAGCGAAACTTACCCGATTAAAGCTCGATTAACCCATAAAAAAAATGAAAATAAAAATAATAATAATTATTATTATTATTCCAGTCACCGACACTTACCTATTCGAACACCAATGAGTACATCGCAGCTAAAACAAATTTTCCCTCCGATGGCAAGATGTACCCATCCAATACCGCAAGTTACGCTTTTGCAGAACACCAACGGGTGCTTTGCGGATAAAACAATCTCAATTTTCCCTCTGATGGCTGGAGAGACTACCCATCCGGTGTCGCAAATTTAATAAATAAATAAATAAAATAAATTAATAAATTAATTTAAAAAAAAAAAAAAAAACACTGGATGCCGGCCATAGTCTCCCGGCCAGATAACCTTACCTTTTCTATCCTATGGCTGGCAAGGCTTCTCTCTTCGATGCCAGAGCTCGAGCTCCCATCGGATGCTGACGAGAGCCTCCCGGCCAGACAACCTCACCTTTTCCATTCTGCGGCCAGCAAGGCTTAGCCGTTCGTTGCCAGGAACTCACACTCCCTTCAGACGTAGGTGAAAACCCCCGGCTACCCTTTTTGCCATTCTGTCTTACGTACGGAGAGGTTTACCCATCCAATGCATGGAGTCGGGGCTCCCATTGGATGTAGGTGAGAGCCTCCCGGCTAGACAACCTTACCTTTTCTGTCCTTCAGCCAGAGAGGTTTACCAATTAGATTCCTGGAGCTAAGCTCATATCGGATGTCAGTCAGAGACTCCCGGCTAGGCAACCTGACCTTTTCTATCCTTGGCCAGCGAGGCTTACCCGAGTGCTCCCATTGGATGCTGGCGAGAGCCTCCTGGCCAGACAACCACTACCATTCCATGTGGTCTAGGTCGCAAAACCCAATAAGTAAGCCGTCCGTTGCCGCAAGTACCAAACACACAAATAAACCCTCCTTCCTTCCTATGGTCGTTAAGGCTTACCCGTCTCATGCCGTGATGAGCAAACTCCCATAAGACGTCGATGAGAACCTCACGACCACACAAACTTACCTTTTCCATCCTACATCCTGCGGGGCTCACCCAGTTGTTTCCGGGAGCAGGAAGTCCCTGTTGGAATGCTGGCGAGAGCCTCCTGGCCACCTTCTGGCCACCCTGGCTTATCTGTTCGATGCGTGTGCTCCCTTCGGACACCAGCAAGAGCCTCCCGGTTAGACAACTTTACCTTTTCCTTTTCTATGGTCAGCGAGGCTTACCTGTTTCGATGCGTGTGCTCCCTTCGGACCCCGGCGAGAGCTTCCTGAACAGACAACCTTTACCTTTCCACTCTACGGTTGGCGAGACTTAACCCGTTCGATGCGTGTGCTCCCTTTGGACATCGGTAAGAGTCTCTCAGCCACGCAACTTACCTTTCCATTTGACGGTAGGCGAGGCTTAACCGTCCGACGCTACAGGTCTTGACCTCTCATCAAATCCTGCAAAAAAAAAAAAAAAAAAACTCTCAGCTATCCTTACATCTTTTAACCCCCGCCTGGCGAGGCTTACCTGTTCGATGTTCGGAGTTTAAGGCCCCATCGGATGCCGTGAGAGTCCTCCCAGTCGGGTTTTCCTTTCCACTCTCCCCGTCCAGCGTGGCTTACCCATCTGATGCTTGCGCTCCCTTCAGACGTCTGGAGAGAGTTCTCCCGGTTGGGCCTATGCTTGCCGGCCGCAAGCGAGTCTCATCCATTCCAATGCCGTGAGTTGGGATCTCCCTTCAGATGCCGCCAGAGTCCTCCTTGTCGGCCAGCCCAAAGCTTTTTATCTGCCAAACCGAGAGGACCCATACGTCCATCATCCTGAGTCTCAATCTCCTGTTGGAGGCTTCATGGGCCCTCTCGGTCAGCATTAGTCCCTTCGCCCACTGAATAGCAGGGGCTATCAGCCAGTAGGGCCTGTACGCCGACACCATGAGCTATTCCGGTCGAGGCAACTCGGGACCACCTGGTCGGGCACCACAACCATGCTGCTCTTCCTCATCGGCCGGTAGGGCTCACCATTCCAACGTCACAAGCACCCGTTGAGCATCGGCTCGAGCCCTACCGACCGGGCGCCAACAACCACGTAGTTCAGTACCTGCAGCCGGTAGGGCCTACTCTTCCAAGTCGCACCACCGGAGTACATAGGCCCTTCCGGCCTGCCAATGAGACGACTTCTCAGAAAATCAAATCAGCCCCAGCAAAGTACTCTATGCTATTTTTGGGGGGCGTTCATTAAACTGGAGGCTGTCCTCTTGTACATTTGCTTTTTGGGGGTTACTCTAGGTTCGGGCCATTCCCGAGCTCGAAGCCCTTCCCCGGACAGCACGCCAAATATGCATACCATACCTCAGCAAATTATATGTAAGAGTGAACTAGTGAAATGACGTTTTAATTAACAAGATTCGTGAGGAGCGCGTCAGAAACTTAACCTAATTGACACAGGTGGACCATAATCAAGTAATCAATCCCATAGTATAAATATTACTGACTTACCTCTATCCATTGATGGTTTATCAGCATCCCTCCTCCACCCCATCTCCTCACTTTGAGTTCGCTTTATGAATAGACGGGGAAGGGGGGGTACTCTAGGTTCGGGCCATTCCCGAGCTCGGGGCCCTTGCCCGGACAGCACGCCAAATACGCATACCATACCTCAGCTAATTATTTGTAAGCGTGAACTAGTAAAACAGTAATCCGATGGAAGGTCCGGCGCTAAGCACGTCCTGCTGGATCACTCTAAATAACTGGAGCGTCAAATTACCTTATCCTTACAATATATCTAAAATTACTTCAGGATCTCAGACGTTCCCCCACTTTATGTTACAACCTCTCATAAATAAATATCAGCTCAGAGAGAAGAGATCTACGTAGCATAAACAAGAACAAGTAAATAGCAAAGACACTCAACCTAAATAAAAAAACTAAATACAAATAAAAATGCTTGTTTGCTGACTAGCCCACAAGATCTGCCAACGCTCTTCTTTCTTCTTCTTCTTCTTGTTAAATGGTGATTAACTCCAAAGGAGCATTATCGCCACCTACTGTGTTGGGTGGCAAATTAACCTTGGGTGATAAGTCTGAAGTTTAAAGCTATTTCCTCTTCCTTCTTTCACAAATGGACCATTAACTATGTTTCCTGGTTGAACCCTACTCTATCATCCCACATACATCATCATTATTTATCATACCTGCAATAGAGGTAACGCTCTTATTTCTCCTCCTCGTTGACGTTTATACCGGTATCAATCAGCTCCATCAATCAGCCACTCAAATCACGAACAGGTGCATCCACCTAAGAGAGAGATAGAGTGCGTACAAGCTCAAAGGATAGAGCGATGCCTAAAAAAACAAGGGAGGGACAAAACAAAGAAAAACAGACACAGACCAAGCCACCGACCGTAACAATGTGCATTTGCCAATGTTTATTTGTAAATACAAGTTTAAATAAAATCTTTACATCATAAGGATTTGTTTTATGATGTCTTTATGGACTTTTAAAGCATGAAAAATTTGGATAAACAGATTTTCAATAGATGGACAGAACTCTCTCAGGCTTCATTAAAAAGGTCTGTATTTTCTTTTCGAAATAAATAAAAGTCTCATGGGTTTGGATTGGAATAACATGAGGGTGAGTAAATTATGACAGAATTTAAATTTTTGTGTGGACTAAGCCTTTAAGTTTATGTTTAATGAGACTTGTTTAATGTACTTGGATTGCTTGTTAGTGTACTTGTGTAGGAATGTCTAGGCTCATCAAGGGAAAATCTTACAAATAGTATAAGATGAGAGAATAAAATTACATTCAAGTCAAGTCACCTTTATTTATATAGTGCTTTTAACAATATAGATTGTAACAAAGCAACTGAAAAGCATTAAATAGGAAATTAGGGGTCAATTAAGCAAAAATGCATTCCATCATTGAATTCAATGATGTCATCATCCATTTCAGTTCAGTTTAAATAGTACCTGTGCAATCAAGATGACGAAATCGCTTGAAATTAAGTGTCCCCAACTAAGCAAGGCAGATGCAACAGCGCCGAGAAACCAAACTCCATCGGTGACAGAATGGAGATAAAACCTTTGGAGAAACCAGGCTCAGTCTCAGTTCTCCTCTGGCCAGACAAAACCAGCAGTTCAATTCCAGGCTGCAGCAAAGTCAGATTGTGAAGAGGACTCATCTGTTTCCTGTGGTCTTGTCCCGGTGGCCATCTAGGAGACAAGGGGCCCTATTTTAACAATCTAAATGCAAATTGTAAAGCGTACGGCGCCGGTGCACTCAGGGCATGTCCAAATCCACTTTTGCTATTTTAATGCTGGAAAAACAGTCTGTGCGCATTTTTGGATTGGGTTGTCCCTGTTCTCTTAATGTGTAATGAGCGTAACGTTCAATACGCCAATCAGAGTGTCATCTAACATTCCCTTTAAGAGCAAGATGTGCTCGCGTCATGGCGAGATGTGCTCATTTACATGGTGGAATTTTGTTGGCGGAAAAGCTGAAAGCTTCTCAAGCGAAGAAACCGATCTGCTCGTGTGCAAAGTTAAACCAAGTGTGATGGGAAAATGCGGCGCCGGACTGAAACTAGCAAACACACTTACGCTGCACCTTGCGTCGCTTTGCTCCAGGTGTATGATAGGGCCCAAGGTCTTGACTGAGGATCTGTCTCTGGGGCTCATCTAGTTATCCTGGTCTCTGCTGACAATCAGGGCTGTAGATGTCCTTTATAGGTGCTGATCCATATCTGGATACAGACTGGATCTGGTGGATATGGTGACCTCGGAATAAGAGTGAAACAGATTAATATTAGTGTAGATGCCATTCTTCTAGTGATGTAGCAAGTACATTGTGTTTTATAGGAAGTGTTCCCAGTTCCGGTTTTCCTAATTAATAAAGCCTTAAAATCCTTTAACGAATTTATATATTATAAATGTGTTAGTATGTTATGTGTAACCCATGTTAAAGAGGTGGGTCTTTAATCTAAATATTCCAGAGTTTGGGCACTAAATAGGAAAAGGATCTGCCAGCCGCAGTTGATTTTGATATTCTAGGTATTATCAAATTGCCAGAGTTTTGAGAACACAGAAGACATGGAGGACTATGGTGCCATAAGAGCTTGTTCAAATACTGAGGTGCTTATCCATTCAGGGCTTCATAAGTAATAAGCAAAATTTTAAAATCTTTATATATCTTAATACCATGGTGTCTGAAGGTTTTCATTAATCTTCCTTAAGAATAAAAAAGCAACCGTATCTAAAATGCTAGAAAAGAGCAAGTCCATAGTTTCTGTTACATCATCAAGTTGTTGAGTTTCTGGATGTAAGGAATTGAGATAAATCAGAAAGATTAGTTACAAAGCAGTCTTTTGTGGTAGAAGTGATGGTTCTACCATACTTTTATCAAGGAGTAGAATTTACAGTTTTAGCTATGTGAAGTTAACACCAGACTAGCTGCATAATTTCAACACCATTAACAACAATTCCATTTGACAGTATTAAATCTGGAGTATGATTTTGACAATGAGTAGGTCCTGAGATGTGTTGTCTAACCCCAGTAGAGTTCAGAATGTCTATAAATGCTGATCCCAATGCATCTTTTTCATTATCAACATGAATATTAAAACCACCAAGAATTAAAACTTTATCTGCAGCCAGCACTAACTTAGATATAAAATTAGCAATTTTTTAAATAAATTCTGTATGGTGCTCTGGTTGACTGTACAGTACCCAGTACAAACATCATTGGGGATTTATCATTAACTCTCTGGATAATGTTATATGAAGCACGATTACTTCAAATGAGCCCACCCTCTTTTTCCTGGAGTGAGAAAAGTTATGAAGTAAACAACGATTTTAGACTCTGTTATCATGTCGATATACACATTTACATTAAACATTCCACTCGCATTAATGGAGATAAACACTAAAATTACATAATTTTACAAAAAACATAATTCAAATTTTAATAAAAATACGCTACATCATTTTCCTGTGGTATGCTATATTTTAATGACAGCGAGGAGTACTATAGGTGCACAATAATTATTTAAACCAAACTACAGATCACATTTGAAGGATATAACTATAAACTATAATTTTTAAAAGGAAATATGGAAATCTTACTGTTTTCTGTAAGATTTCCATATTTCCTTTTAAAAATACTCAGTGACAACCTGAATCAGACAATTGTATTTACACTGCAATAAATATGGGCCTATCTGTTTCCACTAAAAAAAGCTAAAAGATGTTTATCAGCAATATTGCATACATTTAAAACATTTAAACAATTGAAATACTATTTGGCCAGTGTAAAATAATGAGATCACTCTATTCTACAATATATCTGAGAACAACTTTAAACAATTTTGTTATTATGTATATTCTCATATATGTATTATGAAACATAACAAGGATACTGGATAATTTTTCGCAATAAAAATTAATGTGTATGGCACAAATGGCATTATAGTCCCCATCTCATATTTCCTTAATGACTCGGTCTTAAACATGGTGTCACGTGGTGGGAATAACCATTGAAATTATATGCAAATTAGGTTATGCATAGTAAAACTAGGCGTTTTAAGCTCCACATCTGTTTATTTAGGGGATGAGACGAGGTGGAAATGCATGTACGCACAACCTTCCCCTGACTGGGATTTATAAAGGGATTTGTGTGCAAGTTCTGGCGTATGCATGGTTTTATAAATCTGAAAACTTTTGTGCATATGCAAAATCTAGCTTGTGTTCCTATCTACACTTTTAGGACTTGATTGCAAATAAATGCACAGACACTATTTAACTGAACAGAGATGACATCACTGAATTCAATGATGAACTTGCCTTTAACTATCATTTTGCATTATTGACACTTGTTCTCCTAATGAATGTTGTTCAGTTGCTTTGACGCAATGTATTTTGTTTAAAGCGCTATATAAATAAAGGTGACTTGACAGACAATTCTGAAACCTTCTCTGTCAGCCTAACTACTCCCTGCATTTTTCTCATGTCAATCTCTCGTTGCCAAAAAAGAGAGCTAAACTGTACATGTGGCAAACGGTGCAAACAACAATAGCAGGATAAGAAGCCATTACTCGCAGTGATTAAAGAATGATTCTGACTTACCACTGTTGTTTGATGAATTCATGAAAAATGGCAAAAAACTAAAATGAGTGTGACAAGTGGGGTAGCTCTGAGAGCCATGGGAGCGAAGCGAGGCCGGTGCAGTAGATGTTGATGTAATTACTGTTTTAAATGTGTAGGGAAGCATTATTAAAACAGAAAGCATTCACTGTAAAATAAATAAATAAATAACCTTAATTCAATATATTTTACTGTGAAAACAATTAAATTGAGCTTTTTTTTTCCCTCAAATAACTTTATTTTAAGAATGTTTAAACAATTTTGCTGGAAATTAAGATAATACCTCTTTTAACTTATTTATTTTGTAGTGTACATCCCTGCCAGGACATGTCCCCACCTCCCTTAACACAAACGATGCCGTCCTTCCTGTCAGAATTTTTTTCTCTACAAAGAGATGGCAGGTGGTGGACATCACTTGCATCTTAGGAGCAAAGCCTCTTTCCTACCTTGAGCTGCAGGAGCAGTAAAAATCAATTACCATGACCTTCAGAGCCTGCACTGGGGTAAATAACTCACCACCAGCGAGCACTGAGAGTGAGGTAGATTGTGACACACATACACACTCCCCTCTCATGTGCCAGCCTTTAATAAGAAATTCATCTTTCCTCTGAAACATGTGTCCTCTCATTTGTACCTTTCCCCCATATCTAGCCTTCATTCTCTACCCCCATTTCTCATGCCCATGTACATTATTATTTTTTACCCTCTCTCTTTTTTCACCCTCATCCTCCTTCTTCAATCTCTAATGCAGTTGAGCTCCATCCCTCTTCCCTGGGCACCTCACCCCCTCCTTTTCTTGCTTTCTCTCTCTCTGTGATAAGGAAACAGACTGTCTGCAGCCATGTGGATTTGTGTGCTGTGAGCTGGAGAGTGATTGTGTAGTTGTCAGTGAGTACCAGGCTGCTGATATAAATCTTAATATCCTACTTAAGGCCTTTATTCATCATTCAGCTGATTTATTACTAAACCTCTCCTCTAATTCATCAAATAAATACAGCTCAAATGCTGAACAGCCACATAGCCAATTAAAGCCTCACATAACAAACTGCTATAAACTATTTTTTGTCTGCTTTTCTTGCTTTTTATTTTTTGTTTCACCATAAATAACATCTTTATTTCATGCTTTTCTTTCATACTTTGTGTTTACAGTTTTCTTTGCATTGACAGCTATAGCGAGTATTCCCAGTTGAAACCCAAGTACAGTGTTTAGTAACATTGAAATGTACGATTCAGGACAAGATATGACAAGAGCAAAAATACAACAATACTAGAAAAATATGTGTACAGGTCCGTGTCTACATTTGTAGACTATTACTCTATTTTACACCATTTGTAGTATACAGTATATAATTTGAGCATTGTGTATACACTGAAAAATGCACTGACATATTATGCACATCACAATGTACCTGCTCATCTAAAAAAAAAATGTATGCACTAGTTGTAGCTTAACAGGATGGATGGGCATAAACATGCTAAAGCTATAGCAGAAATGCGTAATATGCACTCAAAACAATATTTTCCTCAAAATGAAAAAAAAAAAAAGTGAATGTTTTTGTTAAGAAAGCTATATGTAGCTTGAATAGTAGAACATAGTATGCAACAGCACAGCCTTGGGGTTAATTAACAGGATATCTACAGGTGCATCTCAATAAGAATGTCATGGAAAAGTAAATTTATTTCAGTAATTCAACTCAAATTGTGAAACTGGTTTATTAAATAAATGCAATGCACACAGACTGAAGTAGTTTAAGTATTTGGTTATTTTAATTGTGATGATTTTGGCTCACATTTAACAAAACCCCACTATCTCATCAAATAAGAATATAATAAGAATACCAATTCAAAATGATTTCTTAGTTTGGTTCACTAGGCTACACAATCATGGGGAAGACTGCTGATCTGAAAGTTGTCCAGAAGACAATCATTGCAATTGGTGGAGAAGCTCATAGCCCAAGTAGCTCGAAGTCCATTGGTAAGTTTTAACAGTCTGTGATGATTTGGGGTGCACTGTCATCTGCTGGTGTTCGTCCATTGTGTTTTTTGAAAACCAAAGTCACTGCACCCGTTTCATGCTTCCTTCTGCTGACCAGCTTTTTGAAGATGCTGATTTCATTTTCTAGCAGGATTTGGCACCTGCCCACACTGCCAATAGCACCAAAAGTTGGTCAAATGACCATGGTATTGGTGTGCTTGATTGGCCAGCAAACTCACCAGACCTGAACCCCATAGATAATCTATGGATTATTGTCAAGAGGAAAGTGCACCAAAAAAATTGACCAAAAAATGCAGATGAGCTGAAGGCCACTGTCAAAGAAATGTCTCAGGTTACGCATGTAACCATGGTTCCTAAAGGGAACGAGATGCTGCGTCGAAAAGCTATGGGGAACGCCCTCTGCGTGACCGTGCTCTGAATCACATGTGTAGTCAGCCCAATGGAATGCATAGACGTCATAGGTGGTTGATGTCATTAACCTGGAAGCTTAAAAGCGCGTGCGGCAGTGCCAGCTTCAGCCTCTAAGAATGAAGCAAGTGCTGGCTGGGGTGCCAGGTTTATGGCATCAAGATGCAGCATCTCGTTCCCTCGAGGAATCATGGTTACATACGTAACCTGAGATGTTCCTCTTGAGGAACTTGAGCTGCATCGAAACACTATGGGGAACGAGGTGCCCATGCTGCCAGACTTCCGAATCCCTGCCTAGTGTGTATCCGAAGAGCACAGCTTTGGCGAGAGAACAGAAGAGCTGGAAAGGCTTGTGTATCAAGGTCATAGAACCTCACAAAAGTGGAAGGGCGCAGAACATTCCGCAGTGTTGCAGATGTCCTGCATGGATACGCCTGCTAAGAGACTTTAGAGGCCGCCATACTACATGTGAAGTGAGCCTTGACTACCATGGGGGTAGATCAGAGGACTCATGGTCAGATGAGGGTAGATCAGAGGACTCAAGGTCAGATGATAGCCTCAGCTATCCAACGACTAAGGTTCTGCTTAGTTGCAGGAAAAACCCCACTTTGGGGGGACCATAGCACACAGGCACTTGGGCTGTCTTGGTCCACAGTGCAGCTCTGTGGACGTATGTATCCAGTGCTCGAGTTGGATATATACAATTGGCTTCTTCTGGTCAGACTCCCGGAAGGGAGGAGGGCAGAAGGCCTACAGTACTATCGGTTGTGGTGTGACAGAGGGAACCTTGAAACATAACCTGCTCGAGGGTAAGAAATGCTGGTCACCAAAGGGGACATGGTAGGCCGCAATGGCCGCCACGTAAGCTTTTAAGGTGGAGTGGGCCGACCCAGCAGAGAACCTGGCTTGTAGAAACTCCAGAACTGTACTGAATGGGCAGTTAGCTGAGTCAAGCTGTCAGTCTCTGCACCATGAGGTGGAGAGTTTCCACCTCAAGGCGTACAGTTACCTCGTTGAGGGAGTTCTGGATTGGAGGAGGGTCTCACCAAAACTCCTGGGATGAGAACAATCGGGGGAAAGACGTACAGACGAAGCCTCTGCCAAGTCTGTACCATAGCGTCCAGTCCCAGAGGAGCTGGATGAACTAGAGAGAACCAGAGTGTACCTTTAGATGTCTCCTAAATTGCAAAAAGGTCCACCTGGGCCTTTTTCCAAAAAACTCTCCATATCTGCTCCAATACCTCGGGATGAAGCAACCATTCCGCGGTCCTTGGCCCCTGTCTCGACAGGACATCTGTTTCTACATTAGGATTTCCAGGAATATATACTGCTCTGGTTGAGAGGAGTCTTCCTGGGACCACACAATGATCTGGTGCACCAACTTTTACAAGGGTCGTGAACGCAGACCTCCTTGGTGGTTAATATAAGAGACCACTGATGTGTTGTCAGTGCACACCAACATATGGTGACCTCTCAGGTCTGGGAGGAAATAAATTAATGCCTTATACATAGTCAGTATCTCTGATATGCAATGTTAGATGGCGATTGCTCCACAGACCACGGGCACTGTGGCCACTCATGACCGCACCCCAGCTGGTGAAGAAAAAGTACATCACTATCGTTACTGGCAACTAGGAGCTCCCAGCACTGGACATTGACTCAAGAACCAAGGTTACTTCCACATGTCTTAGGCATGGAGGCATCATCACATGACCTTGATAGCTCGAAGTGGATTCTCCCTTGGGGAAAATCCCTTGGTCTTGAGCCACCACTGTAGGGGTCTCATGGCAGCAGGCCAATCGGTCTCACATTAGATGCAGCTGCCATCAGACCCAACAGTCTCCGAAACTGTTTTACGGTGAGTGACTTGCCTTCTTTGACTCTCTTGACTGACATGAGGATTGACTCAATACGAGCAGGAGACAGACGTGCCTGCATCGTGGTCAAATCCCACACTTCGCCTAGATAGGTGGTTCTCTGAACTGGAGAAATTACACTTCTCTTGGCATTGAGTCTTAAATCCAGCTCCCTCATGTGGGCAAGAATGACATCTCAATGTCGAACCACCATCTGCTTTAATTGAGCTAAAATCAACCAATCGTTGATACAATTAAGTATGCAGAGTCATAGTGGAGCCATTTGAGTAGCATCCACACACTTCATAAATGCACAGGTGAGAGTACAAGTCCTGATGGAAGTACTCATTATTAGTATGCTTCCCCCCGAAAGCGAACCTCAGAAACTTCCTGTTTTGTGGCAGGATGGAGACATGAAAGTATGCATCCTTGAGATCTAACATGAAAACAAACCAGTCCTTGGACCTGATTTGTGATGCAACATGCCTGATAATGAGCATTTACTGACTAACTGACGCAGATCTATAGTTGGATGCAGCCCCCATCCTTCCTTGGAACTTGTGAATTTCCGGCTGTAAAGCACGGATTCCCTGACTTTGACTTGAGGAGGGACCACCTCGATGGCCTCCTTCTTTAATAGGGTTTTCAATTCTTGTTCCATAACCAGAGCCTGCTGGCGTCCGTCAGACGTCAGAATAACCCCTTTGAATTTCGACGGTAAGAGCCGAAATGAATGCGATAGCCTTTCTACCATAAGCAGGACCCATTGGGATATTTAGCAGTCATTCAAATGATGATTAATTGGAGATCAAATGATGCTATCTACTATCTATCTACTTACACCTCTGGTGTAACTGAGGCAGCTAAATCGGTGCCTGAAGTAGAGCATTATTCCCTGCAACCGATCTGTTTTAGAGACCCCCAAGGGGGTAGCGAGCCTCTCAGCTTCACTTCGAGCACAGGCGGAAGAAATGAAGAGCAGAGTTCGCTGGAAGGCGTGGCACCCTGGAGCTCTGGCAGGGTTAGCAGATCGACTTCCCGAGGTCACTGAGGAGAGACAGGTACTGTATAATGCGTGTAAACACTGCTCTACCCCAGTAGGGGCCACCCTCTGCAGTCCTGGCCAACACACCTCAAGATTTCTTGGCAGAGGACCTCCTAGCCTGAAGTACAGCCCTCAGATCCGGCTTAGGCTGGGAAGTCCCTGGCCCCCCCGTTTCTGGACCGCCCAATGGAGTCAAGCCACCTTTATTTATATAGGACTTTAACCCTTTGTTGGGGACGTTTAACCTATTGTTGGGGACGTTTTTGTCCACTAGGGGGTAAAGTTGAGTCTTACTTTGCACACAACTTTCTCTGTTTTTGAACAAATGGAATGGTTTTGGTGACAAATCTTATTTTGACAGATATTTTGGGAAAATGTTTTGAAAAAAAGAAAGAAAAAAAAGCTTAGTTTATGGCTTGTATATGGAGTTATATGGAGTATTACAGCAAATTATAGTGTGTGTGTGTCTGTGTGTGTCTGTGTGAGTGTGTGTGAGTGTGTGGGTGTGAGAGAGAGCCCTGCTACATCTATTCGAAGTATTCTAATCTCTCCCACCGTTAATATTTTAAAAGCCAATACTCAAAACCTCTATACACAAAATTAAGAAATAAGGAAATCATGATAGGAATGCAAAGAAAGGACAGAGTGTAATAGATGATTTTCGAATTTTGATTTGCTCTTTCTCTTATTCTTTGTTTTACCTTTTCCTATAGTGGTCACTTCTTACTAAGTGTCTACAACAGAGAAGAAGTCATTAATGTCAATGTCATCCAGAAAACTATTGATTTGTTCCAGACTATACAAGGATTCTTTATGGAGACCTTCTGAAAAAAACTGCCTGAGACGCATTTAATGTAAATTCCTGTGAACCACCATCATTTTCACACATAGAAACTTGTGATTCATTATGATCAGATTGCTCAACAGTTGTGATTCACTTGTGATGCCAACACAATGTTCTCATGACCAATCTGATCTCCAACTGCAATTAAGACATCCTCTACTGTGATATTACCCTTAGGAATGCACCTGAAACCATTATGGAGTGATAATGACAGCGTCTCATCAAGAGATGCCATTCTTGCACATAATTACCAATATACAACTATTTTACAATTTACCTTCTAAACCATGTATTTTCTGGAAAGAAAAGAAAAAGTAAATAGGAAAAAAACAAGATTTAGAAACTCTCACCACTCACACAACAGCTCTCACCACCACTCTCACCGACTCCCAGCATGCAACAGAGAAATAGAGAGAGCAAGAGAGAGTAAAAGCTGAAGTTTGATGAAATCTGTTATCACTAGCTGGCTTTGCTGAGATGTGTAAAGTCTGTACAGAGAGTGAAGCCATGTGGGAGAAACTTGACAATAATCTCACACTGGCAGAAATGCGGAACCTCTGCTGCTTAAAAACAAAATAACCCAGGCCATCTCATTCTTCACTGCTTGCTTATAAGGCTCTTAACAGACCCTGCTGTGTTGACCTTTTGATCAAAATGAAGAGGAAGGCTCTCTTCGACCAGACTGACCTGAAAATGTCACTGTTTTTTTTTTTTTTTTTTTTTTAAGCCATATATTACTACAAAGTCTAACACAGAATTCTCTAGGCCTATTGTGTGAGAAATTAAAACTTAGATTTTTATCTTTGTACTCATGGGGCATTATCTTGACTGATCCTATAAATAGGAGCTTTCTGAATTGGTTGAATCACATAATCCGACTGTGATATTGATTACAAAGAATTGTTAGCTTGCTATCAAAATATAAACACGGAAGAGGTCAGACTTGGCTCATGACCTCTTACCTAGAGGTCTCTTTTGGGAGTCAGGGTTTCAGACAAGAAGTGAATTGATCACCGGTTACTTGTCTGGTATATTCAGAAAACAAAATAAATCTACACCACACAACCAAGAACCACAGATGGCCAGACACAATGTTGTCAAAACTGACCTTTGACAGTCCTTGTCAAACCCAATTGGTTCCTCTGCATGAATGATCAGAGTTTGAGCAGTCTTCTCTTAGGACAATTTTCAGTCCAATCTGTACAGTATATATATATATATATATATATATATATATATATATATATATATATATATATATATATATATATATATATATACTTTTAGAAGTCGTATGTTTTGCACAGTGTCAGTCCCTGGTGTAAGATCTCTCATATTTGTGGAAATGAGTTGGATAGCATTTCCTCTCACTCTTTGATTTTAGCGGAATTGAGACATATTAAATGAGTGGAGGGTGAAGCAAGCAGAGTTAACTAACCTCAAATCACTGCCTTCACCACCCTGTGCCTGCCACTACGTCTCCCGACAAATGTGACAGTTAAAGTCCAGTGACATCTTAATCCAATTACGAGTGATATACATCAAATTCTTTATGAATAATTGTTATGGAAGTGTGAAATATAAGAGGGATGAAAGGTCAAAAGTGAAGGCCCTTGATAATAACAGAAGCTCTGTAGAGCTCTTATGCATCATCCAGTAGTCATATGTGTAATGAAGGGTCACATATGCTAATGAAGGCCTTTGTTTTATTTTCCTGTGGGAAATGGTTAGGGCTGTGAGTTATGGTCCTGATAACTAAGTGCTTTTCATACCACTCAAATATATTTGTGACCCGTTGGACCACTGAATATGGAAAAACAATGATTTCACTATTTGACCTTTCAGTAATGGTACAATGCAAGTAAGGCATTTTTGTCCTAATTTCAGCTGTAAGAAGAAAAATGTATTATTTTGTAGTTTTGTGTCCTCAGTCCAAAGGACAAGCAGGCATGCAAATGGGTGGCATAACCACCAGCTCTGCTATTCAGCATACTGGTGACCACAAAAACTTTAACATAACAGAAACTGTGATCCTGATTTCACTGTGTGTCTGTTTGCCTCTAAATGTTACGGATTTTCCCCATCAAATGTTACTATCAATATAGCCTCTGATATCTTATGGTCCAACACGTCTGACGCCAGTCCAATACATTCTTCATCGTCGTCATCTTCGCTCAGTTGTAGATTAGGGATATTATAGAGTCTTATTATGCCGCTTTCATCGTCGCTCAGATCATCTTCAGAATCAGTGAGCGCTTGTTTATAAGCATTCGGCTTGTCGAAGAAGTACTTCAAAGCATTTTCGGTGTAACGGCCACGGTTCAGCTCGTCTGCGTTCATCTTTGCGGCATACATCTTCACTGAATTTTGATATCAGTTACAGCCGGCCAGAGCGCTGCATACTAAGTAGCCACGCTTCCCTCGGAGGGCGGGGGCAATAATAAAAGAAACAAAAGCCGACTTATCCAGTTTGGAAATACAGACAGACAATGAAACGCCCCTACTGCGTGCTAGAATCTCAGACAAACAACCTAGGTGTTTCTCAATGTCAAGGAAGGTTCCTCGGAAGCCAGTATTTCGAGGATGCTACGTCATCGACATCTGTCGAAGGACTGTTCCAATGTCGAGGATCCTCGGAATTTCAACCAAGGACTGAGGACTGAGACACATATTCACTGCGCTCACCTCCTCTTTTCGTCGCATTTTTGTGCCATACAGGGATCTGTGTGTGGATGAGTCTCTGATGAAGTGGAAAGGCAGGCGGGCATTTCGTCAGTTCATTCCATCTAAACGGCACTGATTTGGGATCAAGTTTTTTGTTTTGTGTGATGTGCTAACTGGTTATGTGGAGGACATGATCATTTACACCGGATCCTCCACTGACATCCAACATTACCCAGGACTTGGGATTTCTGGGTCCGTTGTGATGACACTCTTAGCACCTTACTTAAGCAAATGTCATGTTCTATATGTTGAAACTGGTACAGTAGTCCCACACTTTTCCAGCACCTCTTGTCACTTGGCACTGGAGCTTGTGGGACCGTGCGCGGACACAGAAAAGGGATGCCAAAGTTCACCTGCAGGATGAAAAAAGGTGAGGTGGAATTCAAAGAGAATGGGTCAAAGTTGGCAGTAAAATGGCATGACATGAGGGATGTTCATGTCCTTACCACAGTCCATCCAACTGGTATGGCAGCCACAGGCATGCTGGATCACCTCACTGGGCAACCAATGATGAAGCCAGTCTGTGTGCTGGAGTACAACAAAAAGATGGGTGCAGTTGACAAAGCTGATATGATGACTGGTTTTCATGAATGCACCAGAAATCTACCAAGTGGTACAAGAAAGTATTTTTTCATGTACTCGACACTGTTTTACTCAACAGCCACATCGTCTACCGGCAAATTACTGGTGAGAAATGGATGCAAATAAATATAAACGAGATAAAAAGTGCTAATATTTTTAATTAATGTAATTTAAAGTGTTAACAAATTCACAATAATAAACAGACCACACGGTCACATACTATTATTTTCTCCTCACTTCCTATTGATGTGCTCTACTATGAGTAGGAAAGGAAATCACCTCCCTACAATTCAGGACGAACCTGATGAGAGGGCTGCTGGAGGAGTACAGCACATTGCGAGGTCCAACCAAAGGCGGGCGTCCTGCCTTGGACACTCCTCTGCGCCTTACAGCCAGGCATTTCCCATCTGAAGTCCCTCAGACCACTTCCCAGGGCAGCAAGTCCAGGCAGCACTGCAAGGTCTGCCTCTCCAGCACACGCAAGGGCAAGCAGAGGCGCCTCACCAAGCACATGTGTGTGCCATGCAACACTCCCTTGTGTGCTGTCCCGTGTTTTGAGGAGTACCACACACTGAAGCATTATTAAGCCTGTAAAAAGTCAGAGTATATTAATTCATGAGGATACATTGTTAATTATTATTTATTGTAATCATATTATTAAGTGTGTATAATAGTTTGCTTAAAAAAAAACATTTATTAAAAGTCAGTATATTTATAGTTTTTTGTTTAATATTTATTGAACATATATTTGTTTTTATATTTGTTTACAAAGCTGATATGATGACTGGTTTTCATGAAGCATTATTAAGCCTGTAAAAAGTCAGAGTAGCCTATATTAATGAATTTATGATGATACTTTTATAATTTATTGTAATTATATTATTAAATATAAAAGGCACCAGTATGTATAATATAGTTTATTTTAAACAAAAACATTTACCAAAAGTCAGAGTATTTTTACAGATTTTGTGTTTGTTTATGATACTATTTTAATTGTTAGTCATTATAAATATATTTGTTTTCTGTTTTGTAATAGTAATAATAAACGTTTTTGTTTAATACAAACTGTTATACATTTCTATTTTTTCTATTTTTACATTAATAAAACATACATGAAGCCCAAAACATACATTCTTTTTGGGCTATATGCACAGCTGCACTACTTCCTGAACTTCAGCCAGCTCCTTTGTTTCTGGTCTGTCATTATTGGAGAAACTGATTAATCCAGGTTTGTCGGATTATTGTTGCTGTGATTCCTTAGGTCAGGCACACCTGGATTAATCAGTTTGTCCAATAATGGCAGACAGAAAACAAAGGAGCTAGCTGAAGTTCAGGAAGTAGTGCAGCTGTGCATATGCTATACATATCTCTCACTACCAAAAAAAGTAAAATCTACATGGTATGACATCATCAAATTATATTTCCCTATACAAACATTTGAGCAAGCTGATAAGTGAGGTGTGACCATATATTAATATAATAATTGTATAGACTATATGGTCACACTTCACTTATTAGCTTGCTCAAATGTTTTGTAGGCTAGGAAAATATCATTTAACAATGTCATACCATGTAGCTTTACTCTGCTTAAACATGGCATCTTTTGATTTGCTTTGCAATTGAGAGATATAAAACTCGGTGAGCAATATACTAAAACAAACAAGAAAATTGATTTAACGTCAAATATGTGCTTTGGTATATTCACGTTATGTATAACGTAGCAATTCAACTGAACCCTGACTTTACCTCCTGAATTCACGGATTATGTAACATAAAATTAACAACTAAATACTAATACTCACCGATTGTCACGCGGCGTTTCTGGGGGAGATGCACCGATTGTCACGCGGCTGTTCTGTGGGAGATGCAAAGTACCATGTGCAAGCGAAGTTCACAGTAGTTGAAGGGGGGGGGGCAGCAAACAGAACCATTTCCACCATAGTCGGTACACGCTAACAAATTATTTGAGAGGTTTTGAATAAAAAAAATTAAATAAAGCGAAATATTCAATTGCACACACTGTATTCAATAGTATTGGTCTATAGTATTGCGTTTTTTGGCAGTGCATCAGATGGAGGGATTGAAAGGTTCATCAAAGATGGATGCTACTTAGTTCGGACAGAAAAGGGGGAAGAAAAGAGTGGGCCCGAATGCAAACTAATTCTTCCAAAAGTATGTTCCAAATGTTAACATTTATCAGAGTTACCATATATGTAATCAGTCTTCATACTGTATGTGTCACTGTCTTTTCCTCTTTTTGGCTTTCCTTCTGTCAATCTGTCCATCTTTTAAGGTACGTTTACTTGAGGAAGCTCCTGGAGTGTGTGTGTTTTTTTTTTTTTTTTTTTTATATATAAATTCTAATATCATTGTGGCAGGGGGGGCGTGGTTTAGCGAAGTTTGCAGCGGGAGAGAGGATCAGGAGACGAGCGGTAAGTGAGTGGTTTGGGCAGTAATTATTATCACCTGTTTCTTGTTCTAGTAATTGGCGTGGAGCGGGTATAAAATGCCAGGAGAGACGGAAGCAAGTGAGAGAGAGCGGGACTGCTGACGGGAGTCGAAACCGGAAACCGGAAGCCGGAAAGCGAAAGCCCCGAGTGAACGCAGCAAAATAGAAGTCACCATATGGTGTTTGAAAACGTTTGTTTAATTTCAGTTAATAAATATACGTCAGCAGTCCAGCCGACCCCTTGTCCCCTTGCCATGCAAAGCCCGTCCTCCACGCCGCTTGCGGACATCATTTCTTCCCTCGCAGTCCTCCACGGCGAGCAACACCAGGCGCTGCTGGATCTGAGGACCGACCAGGAGCGACGGTTCCAGGCCATCGTCCAGGCCCAGCAGGAGGACCGCGAGAGGTTCCGGGGCTGGTTCAATCGGGAGGTTCGCGCTGAGGCCGCCGGGCCGCCCGCCATGCACCTGCCACTGCACAAGATGGGGGCCCAGGATGATCCGGAGGCCTTCCTGGAACTTTTTGAAAAAGCGGCTGAGGCCTGTGGGTGGCCCCGTGAGCAGTGGCCGGTGCGCCTTATTCCCCTGCTCTCCGGCGAGGCCCAGGTGGCCGCACAACAACTGCCAGTGGCGAACCTCCTGGTCTTCGACGATCTGAAGAGGGCCAGCCCGAACAACACCGGCAACGCTTCCGCTCCCTGGACTTGGGCGAGGCCGGCCGACCCTTCGCGTTGGCCCAACAGCTCCGGGACTCCTGCCGCAAGTGGCTACTGGCCGAGGGAAGCGACATGGAGCGTGTCATCGATCTGGTGGTGCTGGAGCAGTTCATCACTCGGCTCCCCAAGAAGACGGCCGAGTGGGTCCAGTGCCACCGCCCCGCGTCGCTGGAATCGGCCATCCACCTGGTGGAGGACCACATGGTGGCGTGCCCAGGGGTCGGCACACCCCCACCTACTAACTCTCTCTCCCCTTCTCTCTCTCCCCCTTCTCTCTCTCGCCCTGTCCCTCTCCCTAGGTCCCGTCCACCTGGCCCTCCTCGTGTCCCGCACCGGGGGCGGAGCGGGACGGACCAAGGCCGCTTTGCGTGTACAAGGGCCCGGGGGCTGCAGGAGGGGACAGTAATTCCGTCTCTCCGCTCTCTCCACGCCAATTCCCCTCTCCACTCCCTGCCATTGGGGCGGCGGGTAGGTCTGGGCTGGCCTGTTGGCGTTGTGGGGACCCGGAGCATTTCATGGACAGGTGTCCAGTGATGGAGGTGGAGATGATGGTCTGGGTCCCGGACGACCCACGGGCCACCCCCGGTCAGGCTGGCCAGTACCAAATTCCCGTGAGTATCAAGGGGGGTACATACCCGGCCTTGGTGGATTCAGGATGCAACCAAACCTCAATCCATCAAAGCCTGGTTCAACCAGGGGCATTGGATACAAGCCGCGTGGTTAAGGTGCGGTGTGTACACGGGGATGTGGTGGAATATCCGGTCGTCCCAATTTTGATTCAATTTCAGGGACAAAAACATAGTGTGGAGGTGGTGGTTAGTCCCCACCTCCGGCATCCCGTAATTTTGGGGACGAATTGGCCCGCGTTTACAGTCTTATTGGGGTTGTTATGTGCGGATGCCTCTTGGGGAAATATGGCACGGAAGGGGACCGCGCGGGTGCAGGTGGGGGAAACTGAGCCAGGACCGTTGAGGCCGGCTTCAGGGGAACCAAGTGGAATCGGGAGACTAATTCTCTCGGACCACGATGACTTTCCCCTGGAGCAGTCTCAGGATGAGACGCTAAAACATGCGTTCCAGCAGGTCCGCACCATCGATGGCCAGCCTCTCCGACCAGCCCTTCCGCTCTCCTATCCCTATTTTGCCATTTTAAAAGACCGGTTGTATCGAGTGACCCAAGACGCTCAGACAAAAGTAAATACAACCCAGTTGTTAGTTCCAAAGAGCCGCAGGGAAATGCTTTTCCATGCGGCTCATTCTAATCCTATGGCGGGCCATTTGGGACAGGCAGCCACACTAAATCGCCTCATGACCCGATTCTTCTGGCCGGGCATTCATGACAACGTGCGCAGGTGGTGCGCGTCTTGTCCGGAATGTCAGTTGGTGAACCCACCGGCCGCCCCAAAAGCGCCGTTGCGCCCTCTCCCATTAATGCAGGCCCCCTTCGAAAGAATTGGTATGGACCTCATCGGGCCATTAGAGCGATCGGCACGAGGACATCGCTTTGCATTAGTCATAGTTGATTATGCAACACGATATCCTGAAGCAGTGGCCCTCCGCAACATTTCCGCTAAAAGTGTTGCGGATGCCCTGTTTCGTCTTATCTCCCGGGTGGGGGTTCCGAAAGAAATCCTTACTGATCAAGGCACGGCGTTTATGTCACGTACGCTACGCGAACTATACGGATTGTTGGGAATTAAGTCGATTCGAACAAGTGTCTATCACCCACAAACGGACGGCCTGGTCGAACGATTTAATCGCACTCTTAAATCCATGATCCGTAAGTTCGTTCAGGAAGACGCCAAAAATTGGGATAGGTGGCTAGAGCCCTTGTTATTTGCTGTGCGAGAGGTCCCACAAGCCTCCACGGGGTTTTCCCCCTTCGAGCTTCTCTATGGTCGCAGCCCCGGGGGGTGCTGGACGTTCTGAGAGAAACTTGGGAGGAGGGACCATCTCAGGGCAAAAACGAAATTCAATACGTACTGGACTTGAGAACAAAACTCCACACATTGGGGTGGCTATCAAGGGAGAATTTGTTACAAGCCCAGGACCGCCAGAGTCGGCTGTATAACAGGGGAACTAGCTTACGCAAATTTGCACCGGGAGAGAAAGTACTTGTATTACTCCCAACGTCGAGCTCTAAATTATTGGCTAAGTGGCAGGGGCCATTTGAGGTCGCACACCAAGTCGGGGATCTCGATTATGAGGTAATACGGTCCGATAGGAACGGGGCGCATCAGGTTTACCATCTCAATCTCCTTAAAAAATGGAATGAGGCGGAATCAGTGATGTTGGCAACGGAGATTGGGGGGGAGGATGATCTCGGGCCAGAGGCGAATCTCAAACCACAATCCCTCGCCCTGGCTCCAGGTGGAGATCATCTCTCGCCGTGCCAACTCACTGATTTAACAAAGTTACAGGCAGATTTTGCCGATGTCTTTTCGCCCCTACCGGGCCGCACTAACCTAATTCAGCACCATATCGAGACCGAGCCGGGCGTGGTAGTTCGCAGCCGGCCGTATCGCTTACCTGAGCGCAAGAAAAAAGTAGTTCAGGCTGAATTAGGCGCTATGCTTGACATGGGGGTAATAGAAGAATCCAACAGTAACTGGGCGAGCCCGATAGTTTTAGTTCCGAAAACGGACGGCTCAGTCCGGTTCTGTGTGGATTATCGGAAGGTGAATGCTGTGTCGAAGTTCGACGCGTATCCAATGCCGCGGGTTGACGAGTTGCTTGATCGGTTAGGCACGGCTCGCTTTTATTCGACATTGGACTTAACGAAGGGTTATTGGCAGATCCCCTTGTCTCCATTATCCCGAGAAAAAACAGCTTTCACAACGCCATTTGGTTTACACCAATTTGTTACCCTTCCCTTTGGCTTGTTCGGGGCGCCTGCAACCTTTCAGCGCCTCATGGATAGAATCTTGCGGCCCCATGCGGCATATGCGGCTGCCTACCTGGATGATATCATTATATTCATTAATGATTGGCAGCGGCATATGCAGCATCTGAGGGCTGTTCTGAGGTCGCTGAGAGGAGCGGGACTCACGGCCAACCCAAAGAAGTGTGCGATTGGGCGAGAGAATGTAAGGTATCTGGGCTTCCACTTGGGGCATGGATAGGTGCGTCCCCAAATTGATAAGACAGCCGCTATTGCGACCTGCCCACGTCCCAAGACCAAAAAGGAGGTGAGGCAGTTCTTGGGGCTGGCGGGATATTATAGACGGTTTATTCCTAATTATTCGGACCTCACCAGCTCCTTGACTGACCTCACTAAAAAGGAGGTGCCAGATACGGTCCAGTGGACGGAGCCGTGTCAGCAGGCTTTTACCCAGGTCTAAGTACAGCACCATTGAAAAAGAATGCCTGGCCATCAGGTGGGCCGTCCTCACCCTCCGCTATTATCTCCTGGGACGGGAGTTCACCCTCTGTTCGGACCACGCTCCGCTGCAGTGGCTCCACCTTATGAAGGATACCAACGCGCGGATCACTCGTTGGTATCTAGCTCTTCAGCCTTTTAAATTCAAGGTGATCCACAGGCCAGGTGTTCAGATGGCGGTGGCTGACTTCCTCTCCAGGAATGGGGGGGGGGCTGCAGGCCGGACGGCTCCCCGGCCTGAGTCGGGCGGTGGGGGTATGTGGCAGGGGGGGCGTGGTTTAGCGAAGTTTGCAGCGGGAGAGAGGATCAGGAGACGAGCGGTAAGTGAGTGGTTTGGGCAGAAATTATTATCACCTGTTTCTTGTTCTAGTAATTGGCGTGGAGCGGGTATAAAACGCCAGGAGAGACGGAAGCAAGTGAGAGAGAGCGGGACTGCTGACGGGAGTCGAAACCGGAAGCCGGAAAGCGAAAGCCCCGAGTGAACGCAGCAAAATAGAAGTCACCATATGGTGTTTGAAAACGTTTGTTTAATTTCAGTTAATAAATATACGTCAGCAGTCCATGCCAATGTTTAAACTAATCCTTGTAAATGAAGAATTTATTATCTTTATATACATGGGACGGGTAGGTTGACGGAGGCTTCCATGTAGTTCCGCCATCTTGCAAAACTATAATAGCAGAGAGGGACAAAAAGTACTAAGCCAACGCGTTTCCACAGCGCGTTTTCGGTCAGAGCCAGAAACGCAGGTGCAGAGCAGTGAGAGGCGCTTGAAACTGCACAGGCAAGTTTAAAAGTCTGGATTGCATTCTTATTATGGACCATACATATGCCGCGCCACAGGAGAAGAAAACATCGTCGCCAAAACAGTCAAAAATAGAACGTAAAAGGAAACGTGACCGTAGATTACAGAAAACAAGAGTTAATGTCGGGGAAGCTTTTTCTAGGTGGAAAGAGCTAATGCTGGATAAAGATTTCAAAAGAGACGCTGAAGTAGCCAGTTTTCTTCTTGACAGGTAAGTCAGTGTTACAATCTATATTATAATATTTTTTTTATATCTAACAATGCATATAATTCAGAAAATATAACGAATAAATTAGACATAACTACTAATTACAATATTTCATGTTTTCCACAGTCAGTAATTCATACTGTAACATTCGTTTGTTAGTTGTCATGTTGCAGTTTGTTTGAAATAACACACCTGTTCACCTGAAGGAAAACTCGACAAAGTGCTATTAGAATACATCCTGTCAAAGCTTTTTGGTACATATCGCCTACCGTAGATGCAATGCGCATTTGAAAAAGCGAGGCGCTGGAGAGCAAAATTAGTTTGAATGCAAAATACAATTTCACCACTAGATGGGAGTAATTCCTACTCAGTGTCCCTTTAAGAGTTTTATCATAACAATGTCATTTTGTGGAATTACAAATTATTCAAAGCTCTGGTTTTATATGAAAACTGGAAGGAGTTATTTGTTATAAACAAATAAGATACAAATTTTATAAAAAATGAAGACATGATTTTACTTTGCAAAGTCCATAAGAATTTAGGACAGGTTGAGATAAGACAGCATTAATTCCACAAATACAAGAAAAACAGTAAACTAACTTTTGAATCCATTCCTCCATATTCTCCTTCACCTAACTGGAAAGTATGACCTTGTAGTATGTTAAAGGGTTAGTTCATCCAAAAATTAAAATTATGTAATTAATGTCTCACCCTCATGTCGTTCCAAACCTGTAAGACCTCCGTTCATCTTCAGAACACAGTTTAAGATATTTTAGATTTAGTATGAGAGCTTTCTGTCACTTCATTGAAAATGCATGTACGGTATACTGTCCATGTCCAGAAAGTTAATAAAAACATCATCAAAGTAGTCCATGTGACATCAGAGGGTACATTTTGGTCCAAAAATAACACAAACTATGACTTTATTCAGCATTGTATTCTCTTCTGGGTCTGTTCATATTTTTTGTTATTTTTGGACCAAAATGTATTTTCAATGTTTCAACAAATTCTAACTTACTGTAAATACATATCTGCATATCTCTCCTATCACTCCATAGTCTCTTTCTTTACACATAATTGAATACTTTCTCCTTGAATCAAAGTCAGTTATGAGAAAAATAATTAAATAAATACATTTTATTACACAAAAACAGCTATGGATTATCATCTAAAATTGAGTTCTACTTCACCTCAAACAGCTACTGTTCATAATAACGGACTGTAGTCCTGTAGAAAATCAGCATTCTATTTACTTCTATTTAAGCAAACGTTGTACATTTAGGGATGAGTAAACCACTGCAATCACTGATATGAAGGTTGGATTTCTTGGGCTTGATTACTTTTCATAGTTGAATGGCTACAGTAACTCAAGCAGCTATTGTTTTTGTGCCTGAATGAATCTGATGAAAAATATATTTAAATGCTGCAACCAGAGTGTACCAGTCTGTTCTCAGCTGGCCCATGCTAGTTTCAGAAGGCACGGTCCTGATAAGACCAGACTCTTGCTGTCCAATCCAATCTATACCAGGATTTTATGCCATGTCCAAAACAATGAGACAAATGAGAGAAGGATGCAGAGAAAGATAAATGGCTAGCAGGGATGTATCAGATGCAAAGGGAAACATATTGATCAGTTTGGGACCTTTCATGTCAGCTGCTGCAGATTGTAGTATGTTAATTTGTTCCCGGGATCACATGATTGGTAAAAATTGATAGCCTGAATGCATTGTAAGTTGCTTTGGATAAAATGCATAAGTTTATTAATTTTATTTATTTTCAAAATAAGTAATTAGACTGTCTAAAAAAAGAACAAATGAAACAATTGACTGATTAGATTACTGTAATCTTTCTGAAGCATTCATTTAGACACCTTTTCATTCATTACTCACACACCTCCCATGGCTCGACCAACACCCCGGCCCACCCTCCTCTGGTGGCTTTAATTAGTTGTGGATTAAATTAAAGACTATATGTTCGTGTTAATTGATTTATCTCGGGAGTCCATAATTACAGCCTATGAATGGAGATCTATGCAGTGTCGCTGGAAGCTTTAAGAATGTGCGTGTGTGTGTGTTTGTGTGTGACTACAAGTGACTGAATATGTATGTGTGCATCTATGAATGTGTTTGCATACTCATGCATAAATAATTGTGTGTGTATGTGCGTGCACTCATGCTTGCGTAAAGTGCATACATATCAGGGCCTTCACACGTGAATGCATAAAACCTGAGGCAGTTTAGAGGTTAGCAGCCACTCAAAAAAGTAACCATAATGAAAGGTGATGCAAATAGATGTAATAGTACTGCAATCAGACACAATTACATCCTTGTCATGGATGTAATTCTTTGTTAGCACCACTGAGTTGATCTGTTTTATGTTTCACTTGTTTTGCTGGTCTTTGCAGGTCATCTATGGCCGCGTTTCCAGTATTTAATGTGAGTAATCATGTATGAATCTGCAAAAGAATTAAGCAGGGGATTTTAAAACCTGTTCAGACTACTTAATTTAAGCCCAATTTTGCCACAATTTGCTAGACGTAGGTTGTCTTTGGGATTTGTAAATGACAATGGCCGTCAGGATGCAAGATTCCATTATTTCAGCTCTTGTAGTGTGTCATAGGGAGCCACAACCGATTCGGCATCTGCAATGCTTCATGATAACACGACAGAAAGACTAGAATGTTAGTTTCTTCCCCCCGTCGTCCACAAAGACTTCCATCACAATAGCAGCAAAGAAGCTCTTTCATACATGTTTTTTTTTTTAAACATGGTGAAAAGAAAGACAGATGATGGTGCTGCTAGGTGAAATTATGAGATGGAAGAAAGTTTCGTGGAGCTGTGCCAACAGAACTCCTGCCTGTATGATGTGTCAACGAGACAGAACAAAGAAAGAAAAATGATGGTAAATGATAGCGGAAAAACTTAAGCAATGTTTACACTCTTGTTTTCGGAAGTCAGTCGTTAGTTTTGCGTTCTTGATGACATCATGCACATCATTTAAGATAGCACGCAATGAATGTTCGTAAACCAACGTGTAGTCTAACATGTTTCTGGTCCATGACACAACAAGATTTTGGGAGTCAAAATCATGTAATCTGACACAGTAACTATCGTGACCAACAAAAATATTGTGTAGTCCCTAACACAATAAAACAAGACAAAGCCATTTCCTAACATGACATTAATAAGTTAGGATATTTTTTAAACCTGTAATATTTTGCTAATGCATATTAAAAACACATAAAATATCCAACAGATTCTCACCTGTGAAAGTTTATGCCATTTATTTGGGTTTTTACAACAAGAGACATTGATTCAAGCAGTCGAATGTGGCAGCTGCCAATACATATCTATGCATATAACTGCATCACACAGTCAGTTCTGCATTATGTTCATCACTAGCATTCAGTGTAAGATGATGTAGGCCACATTAAATGCGGTACTAATTTTACTGTGAGATCTGCTCATAAGAAATGGATTGTGGATCGGGATTCATTAATTGCCTTTAAGCAGAGCATGTTGTTTTTGTTGTTTAATCAAAATTGTCAAATTAGCTCAAAAGGGAAGTATTAATAATTCATCGTAACTTATAATTATAAAACATAACTCATTTTAAATATTTGTCTTTTGAGCTAATTTGCTACAAAAGTATATTTCCTGTATGTTTCCAAATTACAGAAGACCCAGCTGAATTATTACCAAAATATTCCTTCTTGTGTCTGTGTAAACACTTTTGTTCCAGAGCACCAACCCCCATCTGTTAAGTGACCTATGATTGATAGTTCATTATTTGGTTAACTGCAATTACTCTTCTGATATCACCACATTGATAATGTCTGATTCTCCTTTAATAGCTTACTTCTGCTACATTTATAATGTGTTAGTTCTACCAACCCAACCAATAATGAATTTGTTCTCATGAACATCTCTCTAGTTTGAGGTAAAGTGTTAGAGGGGAAAGTAATTGCCCTTCTGAAATGCAGGGGTGCAGTCATGGAAATATGGATTTTCACAGTTCATTCTTGTGTAAAATCCCATTTGGGAAGAGTTGGGATACGAGCCCTTCAGCTCCAGTAATGTGTGTTCAATCATGCTAAGACATGGCTGGCACCCATACATCTGTAAATGCTGCTTTCCTGCAAACCTACAGTACCTAAACTGTTTCAGTAACACTTTCTATGAAGCCCGTTTTTATGATACATTGGGTATTCTAAAGGCGTTATAATGAATTAATAATGCATTATTTAAAAAAATGTATAGTATGCTGTATCATCTCATAAATGCTCATAAGAACAGTTTTACATTTACATTTAGACATTTAGCAGATGCTTTTACCCAAAGGGACTTACAAATGAGGACAATGGAAGCAATCTAAATCAACAAAAGAGCAATGATATAAAAGTGCTATAACAAGTCTCAGTTAACTTAACGCAGTACACATACAGTAGCGAGGCCAAAAAATTATTAGTGTTATTTGTCTGCTTTAAGTAACTTTGCTTTACTTAAAGCAGACAAAGGCTACTTATGAATAATAATAATAATAATAAAAGAATAACACTCAAAAACACTCAACCACCCCTAACCTTTCACAAGATGCAGTAAGATAATGTGCAGATCTAAAATAAACAATGTCAAGATATGAGACCATCTATTTAAAATTAAGTGGACTTAAAATGACATTCAGTGTGTAAGTATCATAATTAGGGCCCGAGCACCGATGGTGTGAGGACCCTCTTGGAATTGCTCCGTTTATTATTATTATTATTATTATTAGGGCCCGAGCACCGATGGTGTGAGGACCCTCTTGGAATTGCTCCGTTTATTATTATTATTATTATTATTATTAGGGCTCAAGCCTGGAGGGCGAGAGCCCTATTGTTTTCCTTAGGATTATTTGTTATTAGGGCTCAAGCCTGGAGGGCGAGAGCCCTATTGTTTTCCTTAGGATTATTTGTTATTATTATTATTATTATTTATTCTTCTAATTTTTTTCCAAGGTTTCGGGGGCTTTTAGGGCCCTCAACATGCTTAAAAAGTCTTGAAAATTGGCACACACATTGGAACCTGCGGCCATTAGGGCCGGGCAGAGACTGATACACGGGCGTGGCACAGGGGCTCTACAGCGCCCCCTGGAATGCTGAGGGCCATATATCATACATACTTGCTCGTAGACGTATGAAACTCGGTACACATATAGATCTCATCAATCCAAACAACTTTCGTATTGCATGTCATAGGCTCCGCCCAACAGGAAGTTGGCTATTTAGGGTTTAGTATTCATATTTGTCGTCAAAGTTTTGGGGGCTTTTGGGGTCCTTATCATACTCAAAAACTCTTGAAAATTTGTGCACACTTTGGAATCTGTGGCCTTTAGAAGCCTGCAGAGGCTGGGACCCGGGTGTGGCACAGGGGCTCTACGGCGCCCCCTGGATCACAGTCAGAAATGTTGATGTATAGCTCACACATACTTGCACATATTCATATGAAACTCTGTACACATATAGATCTCATCGTGCGGAAAACCTTTCGTATTGCATGTCATAGGCTCCGCCCAACAGGAAGTCAGCTATTTAGAGTTATGTAAAAAGCGCATGCTCTGGAATTTGAAATACTTGTCATAGGTTTTTTACTCGATTGCCGCCAAACTCGGTCAACATGATCTCAAGACATTGGGGATGAAAAATTGCCAGGGGATTTTTGATATCTCGAACGGTTTGCTCGTGGCGAGGCTTTGAAATTATGGCGAGAAATGAGAAACAGGAAGTGTCTAATACCATCCACATACATTTCCTGATTTTAATCAAACTTCATCAGATTATTTGTTCTATGATGTCAATCGCATATATGTGACTATTAGGAGTCAAAGTTATAGCGCCACCAACTGGCAGAAGGAAGTGTGTCATTTTCATAATGATTTGAATTCAGCATCTTATTATTACTCGATTTGCTTCAAACTTCATCAGCATAATGTTAAAACACAGCCGATATAAATCTGCAAGAGGGATATTGATATCTAAAAATATTGTTGCCGTGGCAACATGTCAAACTGGAATATTTCTCAGGTGATTTTGAGGCATATAACATACTTAGAATTTCACGAAACTCGGAACACACATCAGTATTTCTGATAGCTAGACACTGGCAAAAGTTCATAAAAGGGCGTAGAAGAGGAACTCTATAGCGCCACCTTTTGTCAAAAGTGGGGGGGTTAGTTTTAGCTACAGACACCAAACTCGGTACAAAAATTGTTCTTATCAAGACGCACAACTTTCTAATTCACAGTCATCAGCTACGACCAACAGGAAGTCAGCTATTTTGATTTGAATGTGGATTGTTTTTTACATTTAGCTGTGAATTAATGCATACTGCTCAGAGGAGAGTAACACTATACACACCAAACTTTGTCTACATGTTGAAAAAACAGGAACTTAATTTGTGAATGGGTTTTGGATAGCTTGGATAGTTTTGTCGTGGTGATTTTTTTAAATGACAGTAAAAATGGAACTATTAATTTTCTTGCATTTTTAAATTCCAAACACTTCAAAACCGTTTTTCATACAGAAAATAAGTCATTCTGAGGAAATATGCATAGTTTCATGACTTTACAACACTGTATGGATAACAGAAAATTAAAAAACTGTCAGACATCTCATCTCACTCTGTCCCTCTGTTTGAGTATATGTGCTTAGACTTCCATTGTCTGAGAGAAATAGCGCCCCTACAGGTGCATATCCTGGACTAAAAAAAGGGAGGAGACTCTCTTTTGGTTTCACTTTTAAATCGGTTAAAATACAAATAAATACTTGGATTTAATTCACACTGACAAGCTAAACCAACATATATGATTATTACCGGGTCAGGGCTCATTAATAATTGATGTGTGGTCAGTGATACGTGAGAAACACGAGAGATTAATCACCGCTCTGAGCACCAGCGTGTGGAATGATGAGCTCAGAAAAAACGAGTTTATTCTTGTTTTATAGCTATTAAAAACAAAGTATTGCAGCGATATCACACAATTCACCAATTAGAACACACCAAGAGCTAAATTCAGATGTTTTTGAACTGTTTGTGTGAAAATGAAATATTTGCGGCTGCCTATCTGAAATCACTGCCTCCGATCAGCACGCACAGTGTCACAAGTTCAAAACAAACGAATTTATTCTTGTTTAAGAGCTTTTTAAAATGTATTATTGCCATAAATGCACACAATACACCCATTATAACACAACACGAGCTAAATACAGGTGTTTGAGACCCGTTTATGTGCGCAAGACTATTTGAAAGTGCGACTGGCAGAATAACATCTCTGGAGCTGCAGGATTTTGCCTTTCGTCGTAAGAACGAACACATCACGGACAAGATTATTTCAAAATACATAATAGCTTGGTGAATATAAACGAAAACAGCCACGTGAACATAAACTGTTGAGAAATAAATCTGAAGTGGATCTACTGGATTTTAATATTAAGTGACCGCATATACCAGCTGCTTCTGTCTTCAATTTTAATCTATATAAAAAATTAAACTCATTCATCTTGGCTGTTTTTTTAATGTGTGTACATATTTATTTATTATTTTGCTCTAACAAGACTTAATCTATATTAAATTAAATCAATTACATTTTATTTTACATTTGATTTGTCCATTTCTGCATCTAAACGCCTAAAAACCTAAAACATGCTCTATTATACTATTGTTAGCAATTTCTTTATCCTCCAATTTATCTGGTGTACACACTTTTATTTTCATAATAAACTTGTTTGTTAGATTATACACAGTTACAGTGGTCTATAATAAATATTAACAGGTTTTATTCAAGCTGTTTAGAATGATTGCAGTAGGCTAATTTTTTAAAATGTAAATCCAAAAAAAAAATAATAATAAAATAAATAAATAAAAAAACATTGGAAAAGAATAACTGTTGTACTTTTTTATTTTTTTATTAAAAATCCTAAAAAAAACCTTATTTGTGCTGCAAATAATAATTTCAAACTAATTTGATACTGACCTCTGACATCCTGTGACATGATATTTATTTGAATTTACATAATCTCATGGATGTAACAGTAAATCTGTTCAGCTCACAGATCAAGACTAAGCTGTAATGAATGCAGAACTTTCAAAAATGCTTGTAGCTCAATAAAATCATTACAAAACACTTACAAATCATTTAAGGGATTTGATAACACTGTAAAATAATGTCTAATTTGTTAACATTAGCAAATGCATTGATAACACTTTATAATAACTGCACTCATTAGTAAATAGTCAGTTCATGCTTTATAAAGACTTGTCCCAATATTAATAGTCAGTAGTAAGCAGTTTATAAATACAGCTATAAATAGCTTGGTTTATAAGCACATTTATTAAAAAGGAGAGTAAAGGGTCAGTTATCTTCCTATGAAAAATTAAAAAATAAAAATAAACAAGCAACAACACAGATTGATACAGAACTCAGAAATGTTATTGTGGATTTATGATCAAATCAGCCTGTAAATGAATTCATTCTCCTCCAAGAAGACACAAGTAGTTCACACCAAACTGTTTTAACATGAAGCCATATACTGAAGATGTTAAATTTCGAATGGCTTTAGGATATCTTAAATGGTGTGGCCATAGCGATTTATTAAAGTAACATAAAAAATACAATAGTTATTTTACTATATCTTTAAAAATTTTAATTCCAACTCTTCATAATTTTTTATATACGTAGAAGTCATCATTTGAAGGAAGCACAGTAAGTTTCATAGCTTTATCATTTTCAAGAGCCAGCATAAAATTAAAACTATCATAACATATAAATCAAGCTTGCAATTCTTAGTACCAATAATGGCCACCAGATGGAGCTATAGGATTACTTTTAAATAATTATTGTAGAAACAAGTATGATTTAAATCATTTATAGAAATCTTTCAAAGAAAAATAATATGAATTTTATGTATTTTACTGATAAAATGACCCTCATTTAATTAGAATAACAAGCTGAAGTATTGTGAACCGTATATTAAGAATAATTCTTTATAGGCTTTATGGACAGATACGTTTTGAGTGACTCTTGAAGGTTCAGCACCACATCCTCTTTTACCACTGTTTAAAGAATGTAGCTTACAGTACAGGTGCGGATGAATTTTGAATAGCTTGAATGGTTTTGTCGTGGTGATTTTTTGAAATAACAGTAAAAAAGTAACCAGTAAATTTCTTTTATTTAAGTGCAGCTTCTAAACACTTCAAAAAAAATGTACACATAGAAGACAGGTCATTCTGAGGAAATATGCATAGTTTCATGACTATACAACACTATATGGATGATAGAAAATAAAAAAACTATCATATATCTGATGTCACTCTGTCCCTCTGTCACTGTGGGTAATGTGTGTGTGTGTGTGTGTGTGTGTGTGTGTGTTTGTGTGTGTTTGTGTGTGTGTTAAGTGAATTAGGTGTGAAACTATCAGGGAGCATTTAGTCTCCAGCGCCAACATTTTACAGAACTGCCACTTTCCTGGAGTCTCAGAATTACAATGTGTCAGGTTCTGAGAGATCTAAGATTCCAAAAAATGATTTAATTAGAATACCATGAAGTATTGTGAAATACTATATATTAAGACTTTATATATAGGCTTTATGAACAGATTAGAGTGACTCGTGAAGGACCAGCACCACCTCGTCTTGTCTGATGGTTTGAGGAATATATCTTCCAGAATCCGGGATTAAGATTTAGGAGCTCATTTTTATTCCACCTCCTTTCCTGAAAGTCTGTCTTGCAGAATTGACTAAAAATTAATCTTCACATTAATTCCTAATTATTTTGCAATTATTTTTGTCAGTTCTTCTTGACCTGTTTTTTTTCTTCTTCTTTTCTGACCTCATGACCCAGTCAGCATTTTTGGACAATGGTCAAGTCTTAACTTATCTATTTCTGTATTGCATTTGTGTTTGATATTTCTCATGGGTATTTCATAATTTTCGACTTTGAGTTAAAACAGTTTGAGTTAAAACTCTTTTTTAGCGAATTTCATCTGTAAAAGAAAACATGCCTAATAATTCTGCACACATGAATATAAGGAGTTTTTCTCTTCCAGCTTTCCTGGACTATTGTATAGCACTCATAAATGATTAAATAAAAAATAATGGTAGTTATTAAGATTGATATGGTTTGGAATTGGTAAAATGTGCTTGGAAAAAAATCACAATAAAACTACGTTTTAATGTTTAAGTTTGGAATATTAACTGACATGATTGAATGCTATATAAATATTGTTCATGTTAACATAATGTTTATAAATGAAATTTTATTGTAAAGTGTTACTAAATATATATATATATATATATATATATATATATATATATATATATATATATATATATATATATATATATATTGTTCTGTGAATGTGATTTTAAAGTCTAGATGATTCGGATTAACCCTTTAACTGCCATATCCTTTAAAACCTCACTGCCAGAGGGATATTGTGAATGCATGTGCCCGCTGGGCACAGTTTACCTGATGCCACCGGGGTGACGATGGCATTGGTGGCTTGAGCCCGCCATCGCTGCTTGCAGCTATATTTATTATTATTTTTCTTCAAGGTTTCGGGGGCTTTTGGGGCCCTTAACATGCTTAAAAAGTCTTGAAAATTGGCACACACATTGGAACCTGCGGCCATTAGGGCCGGGCAGAGACTGATACACGGGCGTGGCACAGGGGCTCTACAGCGCCCCCTGGAATACTGAGGGCCATATATCATACATACTTGCACGTAGACACACGAAACTCGGTACACATGTAGATCTCATCAAACCAAACAACTTTTGTACTGCATGTCATAGGCTCCGCCCAACAGGAAGTTGGATATTTAGGGTTTAGTATTCATATTTTTCGTCAAAGTTGTGGGGGCTTTTGGGGTCCTTAACATACTCAAAAACTCTTGAAAATTTGTGCACACTTTGGAATCTGTGGCCTTTAGGAGCCTGCAGAGGCTGGGACCCGGGCGTGGCACAGGGGCTCTATGGCGCCCCCTGGAACACAGTCATAAATGTTGATGTATAGCTCACACATACTTGCTCGTATTAATATGAAACTCAGTACACATATAGATCTCATCGTGCTGAACAACTTTCGTACTGCATGTCATTCGGCTCCGCCCAACAGGAAGTCAGCTATTTAGAGTTATGTAAAAAGCGCATGCTCTGGAATTTGAAATACTTGTCATAGGTTTTTTTGCCGATTGCCACCAAATTCGGTCAACATGATCTCAAGACATTGGGGATGAAAAATTGCCAGGGGATTTTTGATATCTCGAACGGTTTGCTCGTGGCGAGGTGTTGAAATTATGGCGAGAAATGAGAAACAGGAAGTGTCTAATACCATCCACATACATTTCCTGATTTTAATCAAACTGCATCAGATTATTCGTTGTATGATGTCGATCGCATATATGTGACTATTAGGAGTCAAAGTTATAGCGCCACCAACTGGCAGCAGGAAGTGTGTCATTTTCAAAATGATTTGAATTCAGCATCTTATTTTTACTCGATTTGCTTCAAACTTCATCAGAATAATGTTAAAACACAGCCGATATAAATCTGCTGGGGGGATATTGATATCTAAAAATATTGTTGCCGTGGCAACATGTTAAACTGGAATACTTCTCAGGTGATTTTGAGGCATATAACATGCTTAGAATTTCATCAAACTCAGAACACATATCAGTATTTATGATAACTAGACACTGGCAAAAGTTCATAAGAGGGCGTGGAAGAGGCACTCTATAGCGCCACCTTTTGTCAAAAGTGGCGGGGTTAGTTTTAGCTACAGACACCAAACTCGGTACAAAAATTTTTCTTATCAAGACGGACAACTTTCTAATTCACAGTCATCAGCTACGATCAACAGGAAGTCAGCTATTTTGATTTGAATGTGGATTTTTTTTTACATTTAGCTGTGAATTAATGCATACTGCTCAGAGGAGAGTAACACTATACACACCAAACTGTGTCTACATGATGCCAAAACATTTTAAACAACTTAAATTGCCAATGGATTTTGGATAGCTTAAACGGTTTTGTCGTGGTGATTTTTTTAAATGACAGTAAAAATGGAATTATTAATTTTCCTGCATTTTTAAATTCCAAACACTTCAAAACCTTTTTTCGTACAGAAAAAAAGTCATTCTGAGTAAATATGGATAGTTTCACGACTTTACAACACTGTATGGATAACAGAAAATTAAAAAACTGTCAGACATCTCATCTCACTCTGTCCCTCTGTTTGAGTATATGTGCTTCAGACTTCCATTGTCTGAGAGAAATAGCGCCCCTACAGGTTCAATTCCCGGACTTTTACTTTCACTTTTAAATCGGTTAAAAATACAAATAAATACTTAGATTTAATTCACACTGACAAGCTAAACCAACATATCTGATTATTACCGGTTCAGGGCTCATGGATAAATTATTTCTGGCCAGAGATACGTGAGAAATAGGAGAGATGAATCACCGCTGTGATCACGAGCGTCTGGAGTAAAGAGCTCAGAAAAAACGAATTTATTCCTGTTTTAAAGCTTTTAAAAATAAATTATTAAAGCGATATCACACAATCAACCAATTAGAACACACCAAGAGCTAAATTCAGATGTTTTTGAACTGTTTGTGTGAAAATGAATTATTTGCGGCTGCCTAGCTGAAACCACCGCCTCCGATCAGCGCGTACAGTGTCGAGCTCAAAACAAACGAATTTATTCTTGTTTAAGAGCTTTTTTAAATAAAATATTACCACAAATGCACACAATAAACCCATTGTAACACTACAAGAGCTAAATGCAGGTGTTTGTGACCCGTTTAAGTGTGCAAGACTATTTGAAAGCGCGACTGGCAGAATAACATATATCTCTCGAGCTGCAGGATTCTGCCTTTCGTCGTACGAACGAACACATCACGGACAAGATTATTTCAAAATACATAATAGCTTGGCGACTATAAACGAAAACAGCCACGTGAACATAAACTGTTGAGAAATAAATCTGAAATGGATCTACTGGATTTTAATATTAAGTGACCGCATATACCAGCTGCTTCTGTCTTCAATTTTGATCCATATAAAAAATGAAACTCATTCATCTTGGCTGCTTTTTTTAATGTGTGTACGTATTTATTTATTTATTTATTTATTTATTTATTTATTATTTTGCTCTAACAAGAATTAATCTATATTTAATTAAATCAATTACATTTTATTTTACATTTGATTTGTCCATTTCTGCATCTAAACGCCTAAAAACCTAAAACATGCTCTATTATACTATTGTTAGCAATTTCTTTATCGTCCAATTTATCTGGTGTACACTTTTATTTTCATAATAAACTTGTTTGTTAGATTATACACAGTTACAGTGGTCTATAATAAATATTGACAGGTTTTATTCAAGCTGTTTAGAATGATTGCAGTAGGCAAATGTTTTGAAATGTAAATAAAAAAAAAAAAAATAAATAAATAAATAAATAAAAAACATTGGAAAAGAATAACTGTTGTACATTTTTATACATTTTGTATAATTTCATAGTTTATGCATTATAGTTATAAAAACAAATAAATTTAGCCACTCACATAAAATCTTATAGGCCTTATCCTTTTCTGACAGTTTTAGGGATTTTTAAAAATCCTAAAAAACCTTATTTGTGCTGCAAATAATAATTTCAAACTCAAACAGTAAATATTCAGTTCATGCTTTATAAAGCCTTGTCCCAATATTAATAGTCAGTAGTAAGCAGTTTATAAATACAGCTATAAAAAGCTTGTTCTTGGGTTATAAGCACATTTATTAAAAAGGAGAGTAAAGGGTCAGTTATCTTCCTATGAAAAAAAAAAAAAAAAACAAAACAAACAAAAACACAGATTGATACAGAACTCAGAAATTTTATTGTGGATTTATGATAAAATCAGCATGTAAATGAATTCATACTCCTCCAAGAAGACACAAGTTCACAGCAAACTTTTTTAACATGAAGCTAATATACTGAAGATGTTAAATTGCGAATGGGTTTAGGATAGCTTAAATGGTGTGGCCATATCGATTTATTAAAGTAACATAAAAAAATACAATCGTTATTTTACTATATCTTTAAAATTTTTCATTCCAACTCTTCATAATTTTTTATATACGTAGAAGTCATCATTTGAACGAAGCACAGTAAGTTTCATAGCTTTATCATTTTCAAGAGCCAGCATAAAATTAAAACTATCATAACTTATAAATCAAGCTTGCAATTCTTAGTTCCAATAATGACCACCAGATGGAGCTATAGGATTACTTTTAAATAATTATTGTAAAACAAGTATGATTTAAATCATTTATAGAAATCTTTCAAAGAAAAATAATATGTATTTTATGTATTTTACTGATAAAATGACCCTCACTTAATTAGAATAACAAGCTGAAGTATTGTGAACTGTATATTAAGAATAATTCTTTATAAGCTTTATGGACAGATACGTTTTGAGTGACTCTTGAAGGTTCAGCACCACATCCTCTTTTACCACTGTTTAAAGAATTTATCTTACAGAACAGGTGTGAATGAATTTTGGATAGCTTGAATGATTTTGCGTGGTGATTTTTTGAAATAACAGTAAAAAAGTAACCAGTAAATGTCTTTTATTTTTTTAAAGTGCAGCTTCTAAACACTTCAAAAAAATGTACACATAGCAGACAAGTCATTCTGAGGAAATATGCATAGTTCCATGACTATACAACATTATATGGATGATAGAAAATTAAAAAACTATCATACATCTGATGTCACTCTGTCCCTCTGTCACTGTGGTTAATGTGTGTGTGTGTGTGTGTGTGTTTGTGTGTGTGTTAAGTGAATTAGGTGTGAAACTATCAGGGAGCATTTAGTCTCCAGCGCCAACATTTTACAGAACTGCCACTTTCCTGGAGTCTCAGAATTACAATGTGCCAGGTTCTGAGAGATCTAAGATTCCAAAAAATTATTTAATTAGAATACTATGAAGTATTGTGAAATACTATATATTAAGACTTTATATATAGGCTTAATTAACAGATTAGAGTGACTCGTGAAGGACCAGCACCACCTCCTCTTGTCCGATGGTTTGAGGAATATATCTTCCAGAATCCGGGATTAAGATTTAGGAGCTCATTTTTATTCCACCTCCTTTCCTGAAAGTCTGTCTTGCAGAATTGACTAAAAATTAATCTTCACATTAATTCCTAATTATTTTGCAATTCTTTTTGTCAGTTCTTCTTGACCTGTTTTTCTCTTCCAGCTTTCCTGGACTATTGTATAGCACTCATAAATGATTAAATAAAAAATAATGGTAGTTATTAAGATTGATATGGTTTGGAATTGGTAAAATGTGCTTGGAAAAAAATCACAATAAAACAATGTTTTAATGTTTAATTTGGAATATTAACTGACATGAATGAATGCTATATAAATATTGTTCATGTTAACATAATGTTTATAAATGAAATCTTATTGTAAAGTGTTACTAAAGTTATATATATATATATATATATATATATATATATTGTTCTGTGAATGTGATTTTAAAGTCTAGATGATTTGGATTAACCCTTTAACTGCCATATCATTTAAAACCTCACTGCCAGAGGGATATTGTGAATGCATGTGCCCGCTGGGCACAGTTTACCTGATGCCACCGGGGTGGCGATGGCATTGGTGGCTTGAGCCCGCCATCGCTGCTTGCAGCTATATTTATTATTATTATTCTTCTTCTCTAAGATGAATCGCATTTTTGAGGGCCTAAACATGCTCGAAAAGTCATGAAACTTTGCACACACCTCAGAACTGGCGAAAATTTACGTCTGATATGGGTTTCAGAAGTGGGTGTGGCAAAATGGCTCAACAGCGCCACCTATACACGTTCAACGGTGTGCGCCTCGAGCTACGTTTCATGTACATGTATGAAAATCGGTATACACATGTAACTCTCCAATACCTACAAAAAAGTCTCTTGGAGCAAAATCCGAAACCAGACAGGAAGTCGGTTATTTCTAATATTATGAGCAAATTTTGTGTCATTTTTGTCATTTCCATGCGTTGTATTTTAACGAACTCCTCCTAGAGATTAATTCAGATCAACACCAAATTTGGTATGCCTAATCTAAAGGCCTTTGCGATGTTAAATTGCGAAGCTTTTGAGTTTTCGTTGAAGGGCCTGTGTGTGGCGGCCTGGCGAATTTCGATGATTCGCCATGAAACAGGAAGTTGCTATAACTCAGACATACAATGACCAATCTGCCCCAAACTTCACATGTTTGATGAGACTCCTGTCCTGAACAGTTTGACACGACCATATTCAGTTATAGTCATAGCGCCACCTATTGGCAACAGGAAGTGACATATTTTACGCTGCGACAAACTACTCCTAGAAATTTTTGACATCAATGTCTTTTTTGTCGTCAGTCTAATCTAAAGGCCTGTAAGATGTTAAATTGAGAAGATCTTGAGTTTTCGTTAAAGGGCGTGTCCATGGCGCCATGTCAAAGTTCGATGTCTCGCCATGGGAGTAGAAGTTGTTGTAACTCAGTCATAAAATATCAGATCTTGCCCAAACTTCAAATGTTTGATAAGAGTCCTGACCTGAACACATCTGGAGGCTAATATTCCATTGGGTGTGGCAAAATGGCTCGATAGCGCCACCTATACATTTTCAATGGAGTGCGCCTCGAGCTACATGTCATGTACATGTACGAAAATCGTTAACATATGTAACACACCAATAGCTACAAAAAAGTCTCCTGGTACGAAATCCGAATCCCAACAGGAAGTCGGTTATTTTTAAAATTGGTGTTGTTTTTGTCATTTTCAGGGGTTGTATTTTAACGAACTCCTCCTAGAGATTTATTCAGATCAACACCAAACTTGGTCAGTGTAATCTAAAGCCCTTTGCGATGTTAAATTGCGAAGGAATTGAGGTTTCGTTAAAGGGCGTGTCCATGGCGGCCTGACAAATTTCGATGATTCGCCATGAAAAATGATGGTGCTGATAACTCACACATACAATGGTCCCAATCTGCCCCAAACTTCACATTTTGATAAGACTCTTCACCTGAACAGATCTACATGCCAATATTCAGTTATAGTCATAGCGCCACCTATTGGCAACTGGAAGTGACATATTTACACTGAGACAAACTACTCCTAGAAATTTTTATGACATCAATGTCTTTTTTTGTGGTCAGTCTAATCTAAAGACCTGTGTGATGTTTAGTTGTGAAGATCTTGAGTTTTT
>NW_020523490.1:0-59647 GCF_003368295.1 Carassius auratus
ACAATGCACACCTTATACATTTTTTATAAATATTAAAATAAAGTGTTACTAAAGTTATATATATTGTTCTGTGTAATGTGATTTCAAAGTCTAGATTGGGGGATTACCCTTTAACTGCCGCATCCCTTAAAACTGATTTGTCAGAGGGTTACTGTAAATGCTTATGCCGCTGGACACAGTTTACCTGATGCCACCGGGGTGGCTTGCAACTGATGGCTTGAGCCCGACATCGTGCTTGCAGCTATATTTATTAGGGCCCGAGCACCGATGGTGTGAGGACTCTTGTATTGCTTTGTTTATTATTATATTATTTTATTATTATTTTTATTATTCTTCTTCTTCTTCTCCCGAATGAATCGCATTTTTGAGGGCTTAAACATGCTCAAAAGTCATGAAACTTTGCACACGCGTCAAACCTGGCGAAAATTTTCGTCTGATATAGGATTCAGAAGAGGGTGTGGCAAAATGGCTCGACAGCGCCACCTATACAGAATCAACAGCCTTCAAGCTATGTTTCACGTACATGCACGAAAATTGGCACACATATGTAACACACCAATACCTACAAAAAAGACTCTTGGAGCAAAAATTCTAAACCCAACAGGAAGTCGTTATTTTTAATATTATGAGCATTTTTGTGTAATTTTGGTCATTTCCATGTGTTGTATTTTAACGAACTCCTCCTAGAGATTTCTTCAAATCAACACCCAAATTTGGTATGCCTAATCTAAAGGCCTTTGCGATGTTAAATTGCGAAGATCTTGAGTTTTCGTTGAAGGGCGTGTCCGTGGCGGCCTGGCGAATTTCGATGATTCGCCATGAAAAATGAAGTTGCTATAACTCAGACATACAATGTCCAATCTGCCCCAAACATCACATGTTTGATGAGACTCCGAACCTGAACAGATTGACATGCCCATATTCAGTTATAGTCATAGCGCCACCTATTGGCAACAGGAAGTGACATATTTTACGCTGCGACGAACTACTCCTAGAAATTTATGACATCAATGTCTTTTTGTGGTCAGTCTAATCTAAAGGCCTGTGCGATGTTAAGTTGTGAAGATCTTGAGTTTTCGTTAAAAGGCGTGTCATGGCGCCGCGACGAAGTTCGATGTCTCGCCATGGGAATAAAATATGTTATAACTCAGGCATAAAATGTCCGATCTTCCCCAAACTTCACATGTGTGATAAGAGTCCTGGCCTGAACACATCTGAAGGCCAATATTCCATCGGGTGTGGCAAAATGGCTCGATAGCGCCACCTATACACTTTCAACGGAGTGCGCCTCGAGCTATGTTTCACGTACATGTACAAAAATCGGTACACACATGTAACACACCAATACCTACAAAAAAGTCTCTTGGTACGAAATCCGAATCCCAACAGGAAGTCGGTTATTTAGAATTTTCTCTGCAAAATTGGTGTTTTTTTGCCATTTTCAGGGGTTGTACTTTAACGAACTCCTCCTAGAGATTTATTCAGATCAACACCAAACTTGTCATGTAATCTAAGGCCTTTGCGATGTAAAATTGCGAAGATCTTGAGGTTTCGTTAAAGGGCGTGTCCATGGCGGCCTGACAAATTTCGATGTTTCGCCATGAAAAAGGAAGTTGCTGTAACTCAGACATACAATGTCCAATCTGCCCCAAACTTCACATGTTAGATAAGACTTCTGCCCTTAACAGATCTACATGCCCATATTCAGTTATAGTCATAGCGCCACCTGCTGGCAACAGGAAGTGACATGTTTTACGCTGCGACAAACTACTCCTAGAATTTTTTGAGATTAAAGTATTTTTGTGGTTCAGTCTAATCTAAAGGCCTGTGCAATGTTAACTTGTGGAGATCTTGAGTTTTTGTTAAAGGGCGTGTCCATGGCGCCATGACAAAATTTGATGTCTCGCCACAGCAAGAGAAGTTGTTGTAACTCAGGCATAAAATGTTCAATCTTCCCCAAACTTCACATGTTCGATAAGAGTCCTGCCCTGAACACATCTGAAGGCCAATATTCCATTATAATGATAGCGCCACCTGCTGGCAATCGGAAGATTGGTACATATATGGAATAAACATTGATTTATTCTACTTATATTTATGGTTTTAAATGCACATTTCTCACCGTTCACCTTTTTACTAAAGGCCACTCGCTGCCGGTTAGCCCAAGTGCGAGGGCCCGTTCATCGCTGCTTGCAGCTTTAATTAGGGCCCGAGCACCGATGGTGTGAGGACCCTCTGGAATTGCTCCGTTTATTATTATTATTATTATTATTATTATTATTATTATTAGGGCCCGAGCACCGATGGTGTGAGGACCCTCTTGGAATTGCTCCGTTTATTATTATTATTATTATTATTATTATAACTTCTCCAAAATGAATCGCATTTTTGAGGGCCTAAACATACTCAAAAAGTCATGAAACTTTGCACACACCTCAGAACTGGCGAAAATTTACATCTGATATGGGTTTCAGAAGTGGGTGTGGCAAAATGGCTCGACAGCGCCACCTATACACGTTCAACGGTGTGCGCCTCGAGCTACGTTTCATGTACATGTATGAAAATCGGTATACACATGTAACTCTCCAATACCTACAAAAAAGTCTCTTGGAGCAAAATCCGAAACCCAACAGGAAGTCGGTTATTTCTAATATTATGAGCAAATTTTGTGTCATTTTTGCCATTTCCATGCGTTGTATTTTAACGAACTCCTCCTAGAGATTCATTCAGATCAACACCAAATTTGGTATGCCTAATCTGAAGGCCTTTGCGATGTTAAATTGCGAAGCTTTTGAGTTTTCGTTAATGGGCGTGTCCGTGGCGGCCTGGCGAATTTCGATGATTCGCCATGAAACAGGAAGTTGCTATAACTCAGACATACAATGACCAATCTGCCCCAAACTTCACATGTTTGATGAGACTCCTGACCTGAACAGATTGACATGCCCATATTCAGTTATAGTCATAGCGCCACCTATTGGCAACAGGAAGTGACATATTTTACACTGCGATGAACTACTCCTAGAAATTTTATGACATCAATGTTTTTTTGTGGTCAGTCTAATCTAAAGGCCTGTGCGATGTTAAGTTGTGAAGATCTTGAGTTTTCGTTAAAAGGCGTGTCCATGGCGCCGTCACGAAGTTCGATGTCTCGCCATGGGAATAAAAGATGTTATAACTCAGGCATAAAATGTCCGATCTTCCCCAAACTGCACATGTGTGATAAGAGTCCTGGCCTGAACACATCTGAAGGCCAAAATTCCATCAGGTGTGGCAAAATGGCTCGATAGCGCCACCTATACACTTTCAACAGAGTGCGCCTCGAGCTATGTTTCACGTACATGTACAAAAATCGGTATACACATGTAACACACCAATACCTACAAAAAAGTCTCTTGGTACGAAATCCGAATCCCAACAGGAAGTCGGTTATTTAGAATTTTCTCTGCAAAATTGGCGTTGTTTTTGCCATTTTCAGGGGTTGTACTTTAACGAACTCCTCCTAGAGATTTATTCAGATCAACACCAAACCTGGTCAGTGTAATCTTAAGCCCTTTGCGATGTTAAATTGCGAAGATCTTTAGATTTCGTTAAAGGGCGTGTCCATGGCGGCCTGACAAATTTCGATGTTTCGCCATGAAAAAGGAAGTTGCTGTAACTCAGACATACAATGTCCAATCTGCCCCAAACTTCACATGTTAGATAAAACTTCTGCCCTTAACAGATCTACATGCCCACATTCAGTTATAGTCATAGCGCCACCTATTGGCAACAGGAAGTGACATGTTTTACGCTGCGACAAACTACTCCTATAATTTTTTTGAGATTAACATATATTTTGTGGTCAGTCTAATCTAAAGGCCTGTGCAATGTTAACTTTTGGAGATCTTGAGTTTTTGTTAAAGGGCGTTTCCATGGCGCCATGACAAAATTTGATGTCTTGCCACAGCAAGAGAAGTTGTTGTAACTCAAGCATAAAATGTTCAATCTTCCCCAAACTTCACATGTTTGATAAGAGTCCTGGCCTGAACACATCTGAAGGCCAATATTCCATTATAATGATAGCGCCACCTGCTGGCAACGGTAAGATTGGCACATATATGGGATATACTTCATATATTCCACTTATATTTAGGACATTAAATGCATATTTCTCAACGTTCACCTTTTTACTAAAGCCACACGATGGCGGTGAGCCCGGGTGCGAGGGCCCGTTCATCGCTGCTTGCAGCTTTAATTTATTATTATTCTTCTTCTTCTTCTTCTTCTTCTCCCGAATGAATCGCATTTTTGAGGGCTTTAACATGCTCAAAAAGTCATGAAACTTTGCACACTCGTCAAACCTGGTGAAAATTTTCGTCTGATATAGGATTCAGAAGAGGGTGTGGCAAAATGGCTCGACAGCGCCACCTATACCAAGAAAATCAACAGCCTTCCAGCTATGTTTCACGTACATGCACGAAAATTGGCACACATATGTAACACACCAATACCTACAAAAAAGACTCTTGGAGCGAAATTCTAAACCCAACAGGAAGTCGGTTATTTTTAATATTATGAGCATATTTTGTGTAATTTTGGTCATTTCCATGTGTTGTATTTTAACGAACTCCTCCTAGAGAGTTCTTCAAATCAACACCAAATTTGGTATGCCTAATCTAAAGGCCTTTGCGATGTTAAATTGCGAAGATCCTGACTTTTCGTTGAAGGGCGTGTCCGTGGCGGCCTGGCGAATTTCGATGATTCGCCATGAAAAATGAAGTTGCTATAACTCACACATACAATGACCAATCTGCCCCAAACTTCACATGTTTGATGAGACTCCGAACCTGAACAGATTGACATGCCCATATTCAGTTATAGTCATAGCGCCACCTATTGGCAACAGGAAGTGACATATTTTACGCTGCGACGAACTACTCCTAGAAATTTTATGACATCAATGTCTTTTTTGTGGTCAGTCTAATCTAAAGGCCTGTGCGATGTTCAGTTGTGAAGATCTTGAGTTTTCGTTAAAAGGCTTGTTCATGGCGCCGCGACGAAGTTCGATGTCTCGCCATGCGAATAAAAGATGTTATAACTCAGGCATAAGATGTCCGATCTTCCCCAAACTTCACATGTGTGATAAGAGTCCTGGCCTGAACAGATCTTCAGGCCAATATTCCACCGGGTGTGGCAGAATGGCTCTATAGCGCCACCTATACACTTTCAACGGAGTGCGCCTCGAGCTATGTTTCACGTACATGTACAAAAATTGGTACACACATGTAACACTCCAATACCTACAAAAAAGTCTCTTGGTACGAAATCCGGATCCCAACAGGAAGTCGGTTATTTTGAATTTTCCCTTCAAAATTGCTGTTGTTTTTGCCATTTTCAGGGGTTGTACTTTAACGAACTCCTCCTAGAGATTTATTCAGATCAACACCAAACTTGGTCAGTGTAATCTAAAGCCCTTTGCGATAATAAATTGCGAAGGACTTGAGGTTTCGTTAAAGGGCGGGTCCATGGCGGCCTGACAAATTTCGATGTTTCGCCATGAAAAAGGAAGTTGCTGTAACTCAGACATACAATGTCCAATCTGCCCCAAACTTCACATGTTGGATAAGACTCTTGACCTGAACAGATCTACATGCCAATATTCAGTTATAGTCATAGCGCCACCTATTGGCAACAGGAAGTTACATATTTTACACTGCGACAAACTACTCCTAGAAATTTTATGACATCAATGTCTTTTTTGTGGTCAGTCTAATCTAAAGACCTGTGTGATGTTTAGTTGTGAAGATCTTGAGTTTTTGTTAAAAGGTGTGTCCATGGCGCCGTGATGAAGTTCGATGTCTCGCCATGGGAATAAAAGATGTTATAACTCAGGCATAAAATGTCCGATCTTGCCCAAACTTCACTTGTGTGATAAGGGTCCTGGCCTGAACAGATCTGAAGGCCAATATTCCATCGAGTGTGGCAAAATGGCTCAATAGCGCCACCTATACACTTTCAACGGAGTGCGTATACACTTTAAACGGAGTGCGCCTTGAGCTATGTTTCACGTACATGTACAAAAATCGGTACACACATGTAACACACCAATATCTACGAAAAAGTCTCTTGGTACGAAGTCCGAATCCCAACAGGAAGTCAGTTATTTCGAATTTTCTCTGCAAAATTAGTGTTGTTTTGGCCATTTTCAGGGGTTGTACTTTAACGAACTCCTCCTAGATATTTATTCAGATCAACACCAAACTTGGTCAGTGTAATCTAAAGCCTTTTGCGATCTTAAATTGCGAAGATCTTGAGGTTTCGTTAAAGGGCGTGTCCATGGCGGCCTGACAAATTTCATTGTTTCGCCATGAAATAGGATGTTGTTGTAACTCAGGCATAAAATGTCCAATCCTCCCCAAACCTCACATGTTCGATAAAAGTCCTGCCCTGAACACATCTGAAGGCCAATATTCCATTATAATGATAGCGCCACCTGCTGGCAACAGGAAGATTGGCACATATATGGAATAAACATTGATATATTCTACTTATATTTATGAGTTTAAACGCATATTTCTCACCGTTCACCTATTAACTAAAGCCACTCGCTGCCGGTGAGCCCGGGTGCGAGGGCCCGTTCATCGCTGCTTGCAGCTTTAATTATTATTATTATTATTATTCTCCAAAATGAATCGCATTTTTGAGGGCCTAAACATGCTCGAAAAGTCATGAAACTTTGCACACACCTCAGAACTGGCGAAAATTTACGTCTGATATGGGTTTCAGAAGTGGGTGTGGCAAAATGGCTCAACAGCGCCACCTATACACGTTCAACGGTGTGCGCCTCGAGCTACGTTTCATGTACATGTATGAAAATCGGTATACACATGTAACTCTCCAATACCTACAAAAAAGTCTCTTGGAGCAAAATCCGAAACCCAACAGGAAGTCGGTTATTACTAATATTATGAGCAAATTTTGTGTCATTTTTGTCATTTCCATGCGTTGTATTTTAACGAACTCCTCCTAGAGATTCATTCAGATCAACACCAAATTTGGTATGCCTAATCTGAAGGCCTTTGCGATGTTAAATTGCGAAGCTTTTGAGTTTTCGTTAATGGGCGTGTCCGTGGCGGCCTGGCGAATTTCGATGATTCGCCATGAAACAGGAAGTTGCTATAACTCAGACATACAATGACCAATCTGCCCCAAACTTCACATGTTTGATGAGACTCCTGACCTGAACAGATTGACATGCCCATATTCAGTTATAGTCATAGCGCCACCTATTGGCAACAGGAAGTGACATATTTTACACTGCGATGAACTACTCCTAGAAATTTTATGACATCAATGTATTTTTTGTGGTCAGTCTAATCTAAAGGCCTGTGCGATGTTAAGTTGTGAAGATCTTGAGTTTTCGTTAAAAGGCGTGTCCATGGCGCCGTCACGAAGTTCGATGTCTCGCCATGGGAATAAAAGATGTTATAACTCAGGCATAAAATGTCCGATCTTCCCCAAACTGCACATGTGTGATAAGAGTCCTGGCCTGAACACATCTGAAGGCCAAAATTCCATCAGGTGTGGCAAAATGGCTCGATAGCGCCACCTATACACTTTCAACAGAGTGCGCCTCGAGCTATGTTTCACGTACATGTACAAAAATCGGTATACACATGTAACACACCAATACCTACAAAAAAGTCTCTTGGTACGAAATCCGAATCCCAACAGGAAGTCGGTTATTTAGAATTTTCTCTGCAAAATTGGCGTTGTTTTTGCCATTTTCAGGGGTTGTACTTTAACGAACTCCTCCTAGAGATTTATTCAGATCAACACCAAACCTGGTCAGTGTAATCTTAAGCCCTTTGCGATGTTAATTTGCGAAGATCTTTAGATTTCGTTAAAGGGCGTGTCCATGGCGGCCTGACAAATTTCGATGTTTCGCCATGAAAAAGGAAGTTGCTGTAACTCAGACATACAATGTCCAATCTGCCCCAAACTTCACATGTTAGATAAAACTTCTGCCCTTAACAGATCTACATGCCCACATTCAGTTATAGTCATAGCGCCACCTATTGGCAACAGGAAGTGACATGTTTTACGCTGCGACAAACTACTCCTATTAATTTTTTTGAAATTAACATATATTTTGTGGTCAGTCTAATCTAAAGGCCTGTGCAATGTTAACTTTTGGAGATCTTGAGTTTTTGTTAAAGGGCGTTTCCATGGCGCCATGACAAAATTTGATGTCTTGCCACAGCAAGAGAAGTTGTTGTAACTCAAGCATAAAATGTTCAATCTTCCCCAAACTTCACATGTTTGATAAGAGTCCTGGCCTGAACACATCTGAAGGCCAATATTCCATTATAATGATAGTGCCACCTGCTGGCAATGGTAAGATTGGCACATATATGGGATATACTTTGATATATTCAACTTATATTTAGGACATTAAATGCATATTTCTCAACGTTCACCTTTTTACTAAAGCCACACAACGGTGAGCCCGGGTGCGAGGGCCCGTTCATCGCTGCTTGCAGCTTTAATTATTATTATTATTCTTCTTCTCCAAAATGAATCGCATTTTTGAGGGCCTAAACATGCTCAAAAAGTCATGAAACTTTGCACACACCTCAGAACTGGCGAAAATTTACGTCTGATATGGGTTTCAGAAGTGGGTGTGGCAAAATGGCTCAACAGCGCCACCTATACACGTTCAACGGTGTGCGCCTCGAGCTACGTTTCATGTACATGTATGAAAATCGGTATACACATGTAACTCTCCAATACCTACAAAAAAGTCTCTTGGAGCAAAATCCGAAACCCAACAGGAAGTCGGTTATTACTAATATTATGAACAAATTTTGTGTCATTTTTGTCATTTCCATGCGTTGTATTTTAACGAACTCCTCCTAGAGATTAATTCAGATCAACACCAAATTTGGTATGCCTAATCTGAAGGCCTTTGCGATGTTAAATTGCGAAGCTTTTGAGTTTTCGTTAATGGGCGTGTCCGTGGCGGCCTGGCGAATTTTGATGATTCGCCATGAAACACGAAGTTGCTATAACTCAGACATACAATGGCCAATCTGCCCCAGACTTCACATGTTTGATGAGACTCCTGACCTGAACAGATTGACATGCCCATATTCAGTTATAGTCATAGCGCCACCTATTGGCAACAGGAAGTGACATATTTTACACTGCGATTAACTACTCCTAGAAATTTTATGACATCAATGTATTTTTTGTGGTCAGTCTAATCTAAAGGCTTGTGCGATGTTAAGTTGTGAAGATCTTGAGTTTTCGTTAAAAGCTGTGTCCATGGCGCCGTCACGAAGTTCGATGTCTCGCCATGGGAATAAAAGATGTTATAACTCAGGCATAAAATGTCCGATCTTCCCCAAACTGCACATGTGTGATAAGAGTCCTGGCCTGAACACATCTGAAAGCCAAAATTCCATCAGGTGTGGCAAAATGGCTCGATAGCGCCACCTATACACTTTCAACAGAGTGCGCCTCGAGCTATGTTTCACGTACATGTACAAAAATCGGTATACACATGTAACACACCAATACCTACAAAAAAGTCTCTTGGTACGAAATCCGAATCGCAACAGGAAGTCGGTTATTTAGAATTTTCTCTGCAAAATTGGCTTTGTTTTTGCCATTTTCAGGGGTTGTACTTTAACGAACTCCGCCTAGAGATTTATTCAGATCAACACCAAACCTGGTCAGTGTAATCTTAAGCCCTTTGTGATGTTAATTTGCGAAGATCTTTAGATTTCGTTAAAGGGCGTGTCCATGGCGGCCTGACAAATTTCGATGTTTCGCCATGAAAAAGGAAGTTGCTGTAACTCAGACATACAATGTCCAATCTGCCCCAAACTTCACGTTAGATAAAACTTCTGCCCTTAACAGATCTACATGCCCACATTCAGTTATAGTCATAGCGCCACCTATTGGCAACAGGAAGTGACATGTTTTACGCTGCGACAAACTACTCCTATTATTTTTTTGAAATTAACATATATTTTGTGGTCAGTCTAATCTAAAGGCCTGTGCAATGTTAACTTTTGGAGATCTTGAGTTTTTGTTAAAGGGTGTTTCCATGGCGCCATGACAAAATTTGATGTCTTGCCACAGCAAGAGAAGTTGTTGTAACTCAAGCATAAAATGTTCAATCTTCCCCAAACTTCACATGTTTGATAAGAGTCCTGGCCTGAACACATCTGAAGGCCAATATTCCATTATAATGATAGTGCCACCTGCTGGCAATGGTAAGATTGGCACATATATGGGATATACTTTGATATATTCAACTTATATTTAGGACATTAAATGCATATTTCTCAACGTTCACCTTTTTACTAAAGCCACACAACGGTGAGCCCGGGTGCGAGGGCCCGTTCATCGCTGCTTGCAGCTTTAATTATTATTATTATTCTTCTTCTCCAAAATGAATCGCATTTTTGAGGGCCTAAACATGCTCAAAAAGTCATGAAACTTTGCACACACCTCAGAACTGGCGAAAATTTACGTCTGATATGGGTTTCAGAAGTGGGTGTGGCAAAATGGCTCAACAGCGCCACCTATACACGTTCAACGGTGTGCGCCTCGAGCTACGTTTCATGTACATGTATGAAAATCGGTATACACATGTAACTCTCCAATACCTACAAAAAAGTCTCTTGGAGCAAAATCCGAAACCCAACAGGAAGTCGGTTATTACTAATATTATGAACAAATTTTGTGTCATTTTTGTCATTTCCATGCGTTGTATTTTAACGAACTCCTCCTAGAGATTCATTCAGATCAACACCAAATTTGGTATGCCTAATCTGAAGGCCTTTGCGATGTTAAATTGCGAAGCTTTTGAGTTTTCGTTAATGGGCGTGTCCGTGGCGGCCTGGCGAATTTCGATGATTTGCCATGAAACCGGAAGTTGCTATAACTCAGACATACAATGACCAATCTGCCCCAAACTTCACATGTTTGATGAGACTCCTGACCTGAACAGATTGACATGCCCATATTCAGTTACAGTCATAGCGCCACCTATTGGCAACAGGAAGTGACATATTTTACACTGCGATGAACTACTCCTAGAAATTTTATGACATCAATGTATTTTTTGTGGTCAGTCTAATCTAAAGCCCTGTGCGATGATAAGTTGTGAAGATCTTGAGTTTTCGTTAAAAGCCGTGTCCATGGCGCTGTCACGAAGTTCGATGTCTCGCCATGGGAATAAAAGATGTTATAACTCAGGCATAAAATGTCCGATCTTCCCCAAACTTCACATGTGTGATAAGAGTCCTGGCCTGAACACATCTGAAGGCCAAAATTCCATCAGTTGTGGCAAAATGGCTCGATAGCGCCACCTATACACTTTCAACAGAGTGCGCCTCGAGCTATGTTTCACGTACATGTACAAAAATCGGTATACACATGTAACACACCAATACCTACAAAAAAGTCTCTTGGTACGAAATCCGAATCCCAACAGGAAGTCGGTTATTTAGAATTTTCTCTGCAATATTGGCGTTGTTTTTGCCATTTTCAGGGGTTGTACTTTAACGAACTCCTCCTAGAGATTTATTCAGATCAACACCAAACCTGGTCAGTGTAATCTTAAGCCCTTTGCGATGTTAAATTGCGAAGATCTTTAGATTTCGTTAAAGGGCGTGTCCATGGTGGCCTGATAAATTTCGATGTTTTGCCATGAAAAAGGAAGTTGCTGTAACTCAGACATACAATGTCCAATCTGCCCCAAACTTCACATGTTAGATAAGACTTCTGCCCTTAACAGATCTACATGCCCACATTCAGTTATAGTCATAGCGCCACCTATTGGCAACAGGAAGTGACATGTTTTACGCTGCGACAAACTACTCCTATAATTTTTTTGAGATTAACATATATTTTGTGGTCAGTCTAATCTAAAGGCCTGTGCAATGTTAACTTTTTGAGATCCTGAGTTTTTGTTAAAGGGCGTTTCCATGGCGCCATGACAAAATTCGATGTCTTGTCACAGCAAGAGAAGTTGTTGTAACTCAAGCATAAAATGTTCAATCTTCCCCAAACTTCACATGTTCGATAAGAGTCCTGGCCTGAACACATCTGAAGGCCAATATTCCATTATAATGATAGCGCCACCTGCTGGCAACACAAAGATTGGCACATATATGGAATATTATTATTATTATTATTCTCCAAAGTGAATTGCATTTTTGAGGGCCTAAACATAATCGAAAAGTCATGAAACTCTGCACACACCTCAGAACTGGCGAAAATATGTTTAAAATTCATACTGAATGCATGCCCTAGTTCCTTTATTAATAACAGTCCCACCTGCTGAACGATGCGTGGAAAAGCCAAAGTAACCTGCAAAATGTTTCATACTGGCTCTTGGCACAATGATATGTTTTCAGACTGGTCACTTGTTTTTTTTTTTTACATACTTTTACATTTTTATCTGCTGCTCATAAAATCTTTTTTTTCCCACAAAACTATCAGCATATGTAGATTCTTTTACAAATTGCCGATCTATAGTGTACTGTAATGTATTATATTTTGTAACGGATCATTTGCTGGTAAATGGTGAGAGATCTGGCGAGCCACATGATTTTTGTCAAAGATCCAGGTGCAGCTCGCTAGACTGTGCAATCTGACCCCTGTTCTATAAGATAAATTATTTAAACAGTGGGAAAACAGGATGTTAAGAGTCATTCAAAACTTATCTGTCCATAAAGCCTATAAATAATTAGTCTTAATATACAGTATTACACAATAGTTCAGCATGTTATTCTTATTAAGTGAGGGTCATTTTACCAGTAAAATGCATAAAATACATATTATTTTTCTTTGAAAGATTTTTATAAACGGTTTAAATGCTCTTAATGCGGTTCTACAATAATTATTTAAAAGTAATCCTATAGCTCCATCTGGTGGCCATAATTGGTATTAAAAATTGCAAGCTTGATTTATAAGTTATGATAGTTTTATCTTTATGCTGGCTCCTGAACATGACAAAGCTATGAAACTTACTGTGCTTCCTGAAAATGATAACTTACACATATCTAAAAAATGATGAGTTAGAATAAAGAATTGTAATTGTAACTATTGTATTTTTTAATGTTGCTTTAATAAATTGCTATGGCCACACCATTTAAGTTATCCTAAACCCGTTCGCAATCTAACATATTCAATATATTATATTCAGTATATTGCCATCATGTTGACAAAGTTTGGTGTGAACTACTTGTGTCTTCTTGGAGGAATATGAATTAATTTACAGACTGATTTTTCAGAAATCCACAATAAAAATAAAAATCGCCAACTTTCTGTTGGTCGATGCTAATGACAGTAAATTAGAAAGTTTTCTGGCTTGATAAGAACAATATATGTACCGTGTTTGGTGTCTGTAGCTAAAACTAACCCCTCAACCTGTGACAAAAGAGATGGAGGGTGGTTTGGAAGGACATGAGGGTGAGTTATTAATGACATAATGATGATTTTTGGGTGACCTATGCCTTTAAGATATTAAAAGGTTTTGTTATAATCATATTGACATCTGCTTGCAGCAGGATATGCTATGTTTTATACTCATTCAATCATGCAATGTCCAATCTTCATTGAACTTCAGATACTTTATAATCATACTGTAAACAGCTGGCATCAACTTTGGCACATTTAAATAATTGTTTTTTGTTTTGTTTGTTTGTTTTACCTACATTTAATATGTTTAATGCATAATAGTCTTGTTTTTAAAACATGTTTTTGTTAATAATCTTATTAAAAATATTACTGGATTGTTTATAGTTGCTCCAAAAAAGCAGCAGCACTGTAGGGAATTGAACCCCATCCCAGTAAACCAGGAGTACCATTACCAGTGTCTTTTGCTTTTTGAAACTACATATATGGTAAAGCAAAACCTGCATTAGCAACAACATATTAATGGCAGCAGGGCTTGATGACTTTTTTTTATTTTTATGAAATTTAGGCTCAAAGGCAATATTGTAGGAGCTCAATTTAAATTCAAGTTAGTTTAATTAATAAGTAAATATTAAAATGATCCGTTTGATCATTGTATTAAGTGTTATTAAATTGTATTAATGTTTAAGTGTAATTTAAGAAAAGGTTATTATATGTCAATGTTTCGAAAATAAGTAATTTATGTGATGCTTCATAATTTTAATAGACATAAGATTTAAGTTGTAATGTGTTCTTTGTTCCTAATTGTGTACAAAATCAATGTGTGAATGTCTGTTTCAGCAAAATGTAAATGTGAGAATAATATGTTTGTAGCAAAATAACTATTATAAATAGTAGAACAATTTTGAATTCAAATTTAAAATGTTGTTGCAATGCAGGAAAAGAAACCATTATTTTGAAAGTCACAGTACTATAAGGATGTAAATTCACTGCAATACAGCAATATTTGGCTCAGTAGAGATAAAGTATCCACAAGGATGCTCATTGAATCTCAAACTCATTTGCCAAACAAAGCTGAACAGTTACAACTTACAACTGGCCAAATGCCTCCTTATTAGTGTTAATAGTATTGCATGTAAAAGAACTAAAAATACCCTCGTGGTCGCTGAAATACATTGGAATCGATGTTGATTTTACATATACATGAAAAGTTAACGTGCCCTTGTCTGTTGTGGTTAGTGTGACATGTTGAACGAACCATCTGTTTGATATAAAGTTGCAAATTGTTGAAGACTTTAAAATTGGAACACTAGTACAACAAATTCATTTCTGTCAATCATATAATTACTGATATATTTTGTTTACCTACTGTATATAACTATGCTATTAGTGCAAATGTAAATTAATTATAATAAATATGAATACAAATCTAAAATGTTAATGTTGTTGCAATGCAAGAAAAGAAACCATTATTTTGAAAGTCACAGTACTATAAGGATGTAAATTCACTGCAATACAGCAATATTTAGCTCAGTAGAGATAAAGTATCCACAAGGATGCTCATTGAATCTCAAACTCATTTGCCAAACAAAGCTGAACAGTTACAACTTACAACTGGCCAAATGCCTCCTTATTAGTGTTAATAGTATTGCATGTAAAAGAACTAAAAATACCCTCGTGGTCGCTGAAATACATTGGAATCGATGTTGATTTTACATATACATGAAAAGTTAACGTGCCCTTGTCTGTTGTGGTTAGTGTGACATGTTGAACGAACCATCTGTTTGATATAAAGTTGCAAATTGTTGAAGACTTTAAAATTGGAACACTAGTACAACAAATTCATTTCTGTCAATCATATAATTACTGATATATTTTGTTTACCTACTTTATATAACTATGCTATTAGTGCAAATGTAAATTAATTATAATAAATATGAATACAAATCTAAAATGTTAATGTTGTTGCAATGCAAGAAAAGAAACCATTATTTTGAAAGTCACAGTTGTACTACAAGGATGAAAATTCTCTTTCCATTTATTTTGTCTAGCAAATTTGTTTAATATGTTACACTTGAATATCTACAGCAATATATGGCTCAGTAGAGATAAAGTATCCACAAGGATGCTCATTGAATCTCAAACTCATTTGCCAAACAAAGCTGAACAGTTACAACCTACAACTGGCAAAATGCCTCCTTATTAGTGTTAATAGTATTGCATGTAAAAGAACAAAAAATACCCTCGTGGTCACTGAAATATGTTGGAATCACTGTTGAATTTATAGTATAATGGGTTGTTTTTACATATACATGATCGATTAATGTGCCCTTTTCTGTTGTGGTTTGTGTGACATGTTGAACAAAGCCTCTGTTTGTTATAAACTTGCAGATTGTTGAAGAGTTTAAAATATTATCATTAAAATCTCCAATGACAGCAATTGTATTACTTAGGGGTTCTAGAAAATTAAACAGTTTGTCTAGATTTTTTTTAAATAAAGATATAGGATATGAAGGTGGCCGATAAATAACAGCTATTAATATATTGTGTTCTGTGTAATTGCAAACTAAGCATTCTATATTGACATTTGGTACCTGGACAACATTATATGCCAAACTGTTTGAACTATACATGCCAACACCACCATGTTGTTGAGCTTGTAATTCAGTTAATGTTGGGTTACTAGTACTGTAAGATAAACTTCGTGATTGACTATGAAAACTGTATCCATCAATATGTATAGTTTCTAATGATATATCTGCAGGCAGCCATGTTTCAGTAACAGCAATGCAGTTAGGTTGCAAGCGGTCAGTATGCAAAACCAAGTCTGCTAAATGGTGTGTTAAATTTTGCACATTCATCAGAAATACATTAAATGTTTGTGTATTCACTTTGTAGTCTGATATATTTCTAACAAAAAATCTGGGCATGCTTTGAGTTGCATTACTAATGCTGTCTTTACAATATATAGCCTTCTCTTCAAAGTCTTGAATAATCAAACCAGATAAACTTCTAACGCGGCTTAAAGCCACATATGCCTGTCCAGGTGAAAATATCTTTTTAAGGGACACTACTGCTTTATCAACGGTAATTCCTTGTACTTTGTGTACTGTACAAGCCCAAGCAAGTTTAAGTGGAAATTGTCGTCGCAACCCCCCTTTATTATTCACTTTTTCCTCTTCTGGTTTGATACCTGTAGAACCCATTTCAACTGCTGAAGCATATGCACAACATTTTCTTCTTTGTGCACCAACCTGATTATCATCAAATTTTACATATATGGTTTGAGGGAACTTGTGTTCATTGTTATGAAAAACTATGTGCGTTACTGTGCCACACACCCCATTAACCAGACCATCCATTACATCTACATTTTTACACAACATTACACGAGCACCTTTCCCTAAGAGCAGTGTTTCATCTAGACTAGTATTATATGTTTTTGCATGTTGACCACTTTTCAATTCAAGTTTTCCTGTTTTGTTATTATGTACAAAATCTTGAGCATTTATCTCAACATATTCAGGGCAAATTTTAATTAGTTCCTGCACATTATGCTCATTTACTTGTCTGTTAGTGGGAAATATATGTAAAGCTGAGCTGACTTCACCGGTTTCACATTTTTTTAATAAATCTATGTCACTGTTTAATATTGGGGTCAGTTTTGAACGAATTCGTAGTCTATTTAGTAACTCTGCAAACTGATTGTCTTTTTGCCTAACTATGGTTTTTAATTCAACAACTGAAAACAGCTTAGACCATAGGTTAATACCTAGTACGTCATCAACATACAGGGGTTTCCCTTTAACTGGAGGCAACTGAAAGAAATCTCCGACAGCAATTATACTTACATTTCCAAAGGGAGAAAAGTCACCCGTTTGTTTAATCTGTCTTAGCCTACCATGAATATATGCAAATAGATTGTGATCAACCATGGATATTTCATCAATTATAAAAATTTGCAGATCAATATATTTAGCTCGCAAACAATTGAGCTTTTCTTCACCCAGAGGTATATATGGTAAGCGAACATCTTTTCCAATGCTGAGTGTGTTATGGAGAGTTCTTGAATTCAGATTATATGCTGCGATTCCTGTTGGAGCAGCTAATAAAACACAAGTATTGTCAGGATCACGACACACTGTTGATAGTAACCTCATTGCTTCGTATTGTATAGCTTTTATTAAATGGCTTTTTCCTGTCCCAGCACCACCAGTAATAAATATATGTAATGGACTTGGATTTTTCCCCATTATCTTATCTAAGCACCATTGACGAATCTGATAAAAAATAGATAACTGTGTATCATTCAAAGATCTAATTAAGGTCAAACCATCACTTCTACACATTATATTATTTTTCTTCTCCAAGTGTGCAACTTTTTCATTACTTGCAGTTAAATCTGGAATATTTCTTTCTTGTTCTTCCACTTGCTGATTATTCTCTTTCATTTCATCTGCACAAATTAAACGCTCTAACTCCTGCTCTGGGCACAGGTCACACCAGCCATCTTCTATTGCACCATTACTGTCAATTGCTTGTTGGATATTATCTAACTCATCTGCCTCCATTTCAAAGTTCCTTCTATTTAAATCGACAACTGACTTGACTGAATGTCTAGAGCCATCATTAAATGTCACATGACCATTCTTATAGAACTGTTCAAATGTTTCACAATTAGGAGGTTTTAGCTGCATATCTGCTTGGTATGGTAAAAACAACTGCAGAATACTTTGATAAAATTGTTCTGGATTTTTTTCCTCAGAAAAGCGCACATAACGGACAACTCCTGGTTTTGTTCGTGTTCTTTTTGTGATAAAGCCATAACCATTATTTAACCGAAGAGGATTCTGAGATTTTTCATTTTTACTTAAAATACGATATTCTGATGCAAATGTTGCCAAACACAAATCGGTTAAATCATTTGGTCTGTTTTTATAGCGATCTACAATACTAGTCATCCACATGTTTTCTGTGCTAAGGTTGTTTGATGTTGCTTTTTGCCTCAACACATTTAAAGGTAGACTCATTTTGATGACATTGTCTCCTGTTGGCACAAACACAACTTTTCTTGAACACTCCTTTAGATGCATATTTGTTAACCTATACACAGATTCTTGAGCACATACATCTCTGTTATGTAAATAAACACTCCCTAGATTTTTCAGTGCCTCTTTTGCACTAACATTTCCCTCTTTACGTGCTTCTCTTTGTGTATTACTTAACAACAACCCTATCTCCCTTTCTGACTTCGATATATAAGAAATTATATAGACCACACATGCATATGCATCAACAACATACTGGATGTCTAAATTTGCATTCCAGCATTTTAACAGCGGCTTGCTATATTGATTGACCCAAACCTCATTGACCTGTCTTTTCAGTACAACTTGCGTATTTCGAGTAAAGGATTTATATGCAAGCTCAAACATTGATTGATTTATACCTAAATGTCTAAACAAATGTTCCACACTGTTATAAATGCAATTTTCATCTGAAAGAGCCTTTTTCATGGCTGACAAAATCTCACCAGCTTTTTCCCTGTTCATTTTAAAACCTGTCAGACCTTGATCTAGACAAGCACATTCTTTAGTTACATTATCAATAATATCTACCTGACACTTACATGGTTTTGTTGTATCATTTTTACCACGACATATAAATGTTTGAGTAGATACTGGCCTGGGAAAATTAAAACGGCAAACAGTTTTTTTCTTTTTACAAGTTTTGGAATGTCGTTTTGAATGCTTCTGCACAGATGTAACAATGTCCAATAATGAATCATCCTGTGATGGTAATTCACATGTTACATATTTATCAATAAATTCAATAACCTCTTCATCTGTGTTTTTATCAATTACTGGAGCATTCTCAATCCAAAACAAGCAATGGACATGGGGTGAACCACGTTGCTGAAATTCAACACGATAAAAATAATCCTTTATTTTACCTATTGGATGGGATGAAGACATAAGTACCTCCCTTAAAAAACAATGCCACCTAAAGTCAAACATTCTGGCTGCAGTGACAGGATTACGTCGCAATAGCTCACACCTGTCTGCCCATTGTAATTCTTCAACTGTCTGTGTTCTCCCTTCCTGTTTCAAAATACTAAAAAGAAGATTGTTCCATCTCATGTCTGCAGAAGAAAATGAACAAAACCAAGTAGGGATACCAAGCTGACGTACACAAGCTAGTAGGTCACGTTGTGCTGTCTGCCAAAAAGCTGGGGTACCACGAATAGGTTTAAGGAATCGAAATCCATCGTCAAATTCCAGCAGTTTCTTTAAAGACTCTTCATTTTTCAATACATTATCGTTAACTTTTTGAGACACAGAACCACTTTTTCCTTTGCGCAATGCAATTGATACATTTGACACAACCTGTTCAATTTCAGACATGTACTGAGCAAAAAATATATATTCAACATTTTGTGCAAACCTACCATCAGCATGTAAAATTCGATTGTTAAAATACCTTGACAACGTCAAACGATTTTTCCGATATTCATGGTATGTATTACATCCCTGTGGAAATAACACTGGGAAGCATTTTGCTTCATTTGCAAAATCAGAAAGCAACTTGACTGGATTATTCCCTTCTGCTGGTGCCAGATTCATTATATCATCAAAATACTGATCTAGCGCTTCCTGACCAATGTCAACAGGCATGAGACATGTGTCTTGAAACATGCAATGTTGCTGTCTGTCATGTAAAAGTTCATCTTCACCAACGTCTACAGATGCTTCACCAGTTTCTGCATGTCCATCTCTCTCCTTTTCTAAAATGTCATTATCTTGTTCTCTACAAAACTCGTTTAGCCAAACTTCATTAAAGTCCACATCCTTGTAATGCACATTAATCTGTTTTAAACATTTTAATGCTTTTCTTATGTGCATAGTATCAACAAACTGATATTTATAATGGCCTTTATAAGTTAACTTGCGCTTCAGTTTTACAGGCAACAAAGATCCTTCCATACTAGCAAGAGGCAACAAATTAGAAGTTTGCACAATATTTGCTGGTACGCAGGTTACGGGTCCATGTACGCCATTTTGCCCTCCTTTAGGTAATGCTAGCATTTTCATAAACGGTATATGCAATGCTATCAAATGTTGCTCTATGTTATTCAAACATGACAATTCTGGTGGAATAGGAAGAACTTTCAAATTATTTGATGCACACTCAGGTGGTATTTCACCTTTGTTAATCTTATAATGGCATGTATAACAAATCCACAGCTTGCTCCTGGGTGTATCCAGCCACTGACATGGCATAACACAGGTTTCATCACATTTGTGTAAATATTCTTCAGTAACACATTTATCAAAAATCAAAGTTAATGTTTTTCTGTTATAATAATCTCTATTACAATTTAAAACCTGATGTCTAAACAACAATCTTTGGCAAACACAACACACAAAATCTGGTCCATCTTTTACCAAATCCAAAAAACGCTGCATGACAAAATCAAACTGTTCTGCTTTTATGTTAATTCGTTGCCTTTTCAATTTCATACCTGCTTTAACACGTTTCTTATGCTCAGGGTTTTCACGATACTTTCTTCTACTAATAGCCTTAACTTTCTGTCTGTGCAAGTGATTTAACCTATATTTTCTTTTACTCATTTCTTTTACCTTTTTTTTGTGTAATATATTTTCCCGATACTTCGTTTTACTCATGTCCATTACTTTTTCCTTATGCAGTAAGTTCTCTACATACTTTCTTTTACTCATTTCCTTTACCTTTTTCCTGTGTAATGTATTTTCCCGATATTTTATTTTGCTCATGTCCATTACCTTTTTCTTGTGAACCAGGTTATCTCCATACTTAAGTTTGCTCATGTCCTTTACCTTTTCCTTGTGAAACAGGTTATCTCGATACTTAATTTTGCTCATGTCCTTTACCTTTTCCTTGTGAAACAGGTTATCTCGATACTTCATTTTGCTCACGTCCTTTACCTTTTCCTTGTGAAACAGGTTATCTCGATACTTAATTTTGCTCATGTCCTTTACCTTTTCCTTGTGAAACAGGTTATCTCGATACTTAATTTTGCTCATGTCCTTTACCTTTTTCTTGTGTGAAAGGTTATCTCGATATTTCATTTTGCTCATGTCCTTTACCTTTTCCTTGTGAAACAGGTTATCTCGATACTTCATTTTGCTCATGCCCTTTACCCTTTTCTTGTGTGAAAGGTTATCTCGATACTTCATTTTGCTCATGCCCTTTACCTTTTTCTTGTGTGAAAGGTTATCTCGATACTTCATTTTGCTCATGTCCTTTACCTTTTTCTTGTGTAACAGGTTATCTCGATACTTAATTTTGCTCCTTTCCTTTTTCATTTCCTTGTACAACTCATCGTTTTGATACTTCCTATTAAAAGCATACTTTTTCTCATCCTGATACAACATATCTACATGATACTTAGTTTTGGACAATACCTTTTTTTTTTCCTTATACAACAAATTTTCCTGATATTTAATGTTTTTTTGTAAGGTCAATTTGCTTTTATAGTACTTAGAAAAACAATAATTGCTTTTTGAAAAAGAAGTATTTGCAGTAACTTCAGTCTCTCTTTTTGAATTCTTTCTACACATATACTTTATCTCAGGCAATTTACCCACTTTGCACAAATTAAAGCAAATGTTCTTATCAACATGCTGCACACAAATTACTGGTTCAAAATGATTATTCTCACAATGTTTTAAATAAATTCCATCATTTTCCACCACAGTACTCATGCAACTATATTTTACCCATTTTCCCCCATTACATATATATAGATCCACTCCTAAAGTATTTGCTGTTCCTTGAAATTCTATTTCTGAAGCACAATATCCAACATATTGCATCTGTGACTTTGAAATATATTCTGAGAAAGAAGCAAATTCTTTATCTATTAACTTCATGTGTTCTTCACTGTGATTTTTCATATATTTAACAACAGCAAGTCTTATTTTCCGATGATTTTTTTCACACCCGCTAATTACTTGTGCTATTGCTCTAAAAAAGCTATTGTTATCCTTTACAACTTTATCTGTCTTACAAACAGCACCTAAAGATCCATAAACAGTAGGTCCTTGTATGTTTTCTCTTTCAAAATTTAAATTATTTTTTTTGCATAATGTTTGTGCAACTTCCATAGATAGAGGTCTATATGTGAATGTCATTTCAGCTTCATTTTCCACAACTTTAACTTCTCGATCTCTAACCATTCTTTCTTCACAAGATGTGTCATTGTGCATTGTTTTTAGCATACTATGATGCTGTTGTTCAGTCTTAAACTGCATTTGCTTAATTATAAACTGATTAGCGTTTTTCAAAGTCACAACATTCTTTACATTCTTAGAGTTTGCTCTAATATCACACCCTTCAATCAAAGATGCACTGATTTTGCAGTAGCCATAACAACTCTGTAGTTCCGGCTTATTAACACAAACTACAGTCTCATAATGATTTCCATTGCAATTTTCTAAGTAGATGCTTTGTTTTGACAAAAACTTATCGTTGCACCTGTATTTTAACCAACGGCCATCATAAAATGTAAAAATATCAATTCCTAAATAATCAGCTGTTGCTTGTATTTCAACTTCTGTCGCCCAGCTATTAACATATCTCATTCTAGATTTGTTAATGTACTCTGATACTGAAGAATACTCTCTTCTCAAAATGTTTTGATATTTTTCAGCATTCTTTTCCAAATGTTTCACAACAACTAGTCGTATTTTTCTGTGATACTTTTGTGTACCACTGACAGCTTGAGAGATGGCTCGGAAGAAACAGCTTCCATCAGCAATTATTTTCTCATTTTTGCATGGAACCCCTAACAAACCAACGTGTGTCAATATTGGAACATTAACTTTTTCGTATTCCACATTTAAATGAGTACACAAAGCTTGACAAACCTGTTTACAAATAGGACTAAACATCATGTTGTTATTTTTTACATCACTAACAAATTCAACATCTGAATTAACTTCAGTAACATCATATCTTTTTTGCTTCTTTGAAGTACAATTACTTACTGAAATTTTACGCTTATTTCTTGCATCATTATTGGTTGGCAAATCCTTTGAAGTATGCTTATCAAACTCGACTTCAAATGTCTTGATAGAGTCTTTGCAGCTCTCTGTTAATGTTTGACTTTTTGTACGCTTCTCATCTTTAATTTCTGATGCATTGTGCTGTGTAGGTTTCACAGTTGTAATAGTGGCAGAGATACCAGTTATTTCGAAAGGTTTTTCATTCTCGCTGAGCGCTTTAGCTAAAAGGCAAATGTGATTGTGCAAATCTTTTACAGAAGAAAAATATAGGACAACACTTCTTCCATTTCCATCAACCATGCCAAGACCACTTCGTGCATGAGAGTCAATCAGAGCATACTGTCCATTGTGAGATATGATTGCACATGTACTACTACACAACGTTAAAAGACATAAGTCATACTGTGCAAACATTTTTTCCAGTCCAGCAGAAAGACTGCTGTAGAAACCATTCTCAATTAATTCACCTTCAACCACATCTATATCACCACTGACAAACTCACCATATTCAAACAAAAAACTTTCTCCATCAATAACTGATTCTTTTGGCAAATCAGGAATTGCCAGCAATTTGGATTTGTGTCTAATCTTATTAGTGTCTCGCAAAGCTGTATACAACTTGTCTCCTAAAACAACAACTCTGTCAAGATCTTTAGTCTGCCACGAGAATGCACTAACAACTGTATGTTTTGCTAGGCTTACTAAAGCTATTGCCATACATTGAACTCCTCTGTATTTAAACTGTTCATTCCCCTGATGAAAGGATCCTCTTACACTGTTTTCAAGTCTGACAGAAGTACTATCCTCAAACTCAGCTGCAACCTCAGTGCCTATATTGCCAAACTCATGAACACCTTTGATGTCAATTTCGCTGTCTGGAAACTCTCTACCACAAGCATGATCTTGGTGATATGTCTTTACAGAAATCCTACTAACAGCATACCATTGTGCATCTAAAGACTTCCTTAGATTCTTGATATGAACCATAAGATCATTAAGACATGTGTTGAAAACAACCACTGACGTACCAATATCAGAAGCCAACCCAAACATATTACGTTTGCCGAAATCAACCACTGCAAAATAATTGTTGTGATGAATAATGGCAATAACTGCACTCTGAAGGTTTAGCAAACACATTCCATCCCTCAACAAATATTCTTGCAGCATTTCATACAGTGCGGTCTCCTCTTGCAGCAGTTCAAAATCTTTGTATACTGGTAAACCAATTTTTACATTCCACTTCCTTCCAAACACATCGTGCTGTTCAATTAACTTACACAACTCTTTCTGTTTACAATCTCTTTTCTGACGTGACATGATTACATTTTGTGTTAGTTTTCTGCCTTCTACATATATGTCATCAATATCTGTCTGTGTCCATGAACATACAGGAGAAATCACATGTTTGATTCCAGCCACAACACAACATCCAATCAATGTATCATCGCTTAATGTGGAAGCCCTAACATCTGTCCCAGCAACAACAGACAGCGGCAATTTTTCTGAACATATGCATGCATTAGCATCGCTCTTACTTTTGATGCATCTTTGTGTGCGCCGCATACGAAATCCCTTCTTACGAGGCATCTACAACAAAGAGAAAAACACATGAATACTTTTTAAACACCATTGTGAAAGACAAAAAAAAATCATTAAATTGTGTTTACATAAATATAAATGTTGTAAGAGACTTTATAAACAATTAAAAACGAATCAACATGCATGCAAATATAATGACCTTTATCTCCATTGTTACACAATTATTTTCAGATACTATTATTAAATAACCGACTTCCTGTTGGAATTCAAATTTCATACCAGGATACTTTTTATAGATATATGTGTGTTACATGTGTGTACCAACTTTTGTGAATGTACGTGAAACGTAGCTTGTCTGATTGCTTATATAAGTAACAGCATACTTTCAATAAAAAACATGATGTTTGAGGTCCATGTCTGTTGGACACACCCAAAGTTTGGACAATAATAAGTGATCTATCAAATGCTACTAATTAACCTCACCTTTGTACTCACTTCACCAAGAAACTCAACATCCCTACAAATTAGCATTTAAATCTGGTGCGTTGTCATCAGCCTTAATTGAGACAGATGGCTAAGTTTTCTCCATGGCTGCTCTCAGCAATGATAGAAATAACAGAATTAAAGTATGCAATGCTAAGCACTACAAATAAACCCATTCTTTTTAGTTAACAAATTATATCTACAAATCATCAACAAAGCCTAAAACTACAGAGCAATGAGAAGATGAAAATCTAAAAAAGAACCAAAACAAAACAGACAAACACTTACACTTACATAAACACTTATTAACTGGTCTAACTGTAACAGAAGTATTGTTTGTTGTTGTTTATGTGTGAAATACAAATCAATACTTCAACCACATACAGAAAAAATCTAATTTAGTTTCACTATACACTTTCTTGATCCATCTCTATGAGACTCTTACCATACCCTAAAAATTAGCCTCAAGATATGCATAATGCTCTCCACAGACAAATTAATGTAAAAAACAAAGCGTATCTTAGAATTTTTAAATTAATTAAACACAATAAAATCAACTGAACAAAACATTATCAACTATACAAGACATTCTTTCTCTACAAACATAAGTTTACTCAATTTTTTTTCAATACAACTAATTTTGCATACATTTATTATATATTTAAATGAGTAAAAAATTTTACTTGCACATTTTATTTTATTACCATAATCTAAAACTTTTAATGACCTACTAGACCCTAAAAATTTTTTTCAAGAAAATCATCATGTTTTCCACACACAAATTAATTCAGTTTGACATTGTATATCGTTTAACTCAACTATTTTTCTCTTTTAAAAACATTTTACACATCTTTCTCAACTCACACTTTGAATAATAGTTCATACCAAAAATAGTTTTCAGAAACAAGCACAGAAAGCATTAACAATAAAATAACTGTTAGTCCTTACATCTTGTAAAATAAACATTATTCCTCTAAGAACCTTGTCACAATCTACTAGAATGTAGTACCCTACACCACAATGATAGTCCAAAAAAATAGGCTAAACATTCACTAAAATACAAACACTAAATATATATTACATCTTACCTCTGTGTTTGTTCAAAAAAGTAACAAAAAAAAATTATCCATTTCCTTAATGACCAATATCATCACTTGCTAATTTTAATGTCATCAACTACTATACATTAACCACTCAGTTTGCGCTTCTCTAACATTTGTGGCTGATATTTACACCTCGATAATGCAAAAACAAATACATTCCCTTTTAATGCGAAAGATCCACATGTAATTTTAAAAACCATTTCAAGAGATTGCTTGACCTATACCTCAAATTCATTTACTCTTTATAACCATTTACACTTTTTTTAATCTCACAATGATTTTGTAACTGTAAAAATCACATGAATGTTCAGTCTTTTTTCAGTTACAAACACAAACACAACATTTCCACATTACTACCAAAGGGTTATACCACATTACTTTTACGTGTAATATCAGTAAGTCAATTCTATTCAATTTGTGTCATTTAACACAGCACTAAATAAATACACATCTAAATAAATATTTGCCTCTTCCTGCTGCTTATAATTCAGAATGACTTTATGCACTTTAATGACTTACATTTAATGTAATACTTTATTTAACTTATGAAAAATGTAATTCCTTAACCAATTACTGACAATGCATCTTATTTACAAATTCTTAAAAATAATAATTTCTGTTATGTGTACCTTAAATGTTCTACATATTAACCATATGTAAAAAATAAAAAAATAAAACCCTTTCATCACAAAATAATTGATTCAATTTATCTTCACTCAGTCCCATTGCAAATTAATAAACTAGTGCAGTAAAGGCTGTGCTTATTGTCTAAACCCTTACTTGTTCTTTTAAAATAACTACTTAGAAACAACAAACACTTCAAACAAACAATTTCACAAATCTACCTACTCATAACAGCTTTTATGTGTTAACAAAATGAGTGCACAGATATTTTAAAACATTTCTGTAACGCACATTAAAATAAAACTTCTGAAATCACATTTTTGAAAAAAGATATTAATATATATTAATATATTAATGTGTTGGAAGAAACATCCTTAAATGCCATCAAAAGCAACACAAAACTTCAACCGCATTGATCAATCAACCTCAATATATGATTAAACCTTTTTCTGTTCAAAATGAAAAAAGCTCATAAATTCTTGATAATATTTTGGTAGAGAAAGTAAAAATAAAAAATAAAAAAGTTAAGCCATGAACAAAAAAAATAGCACTCAAAAATTCACTGCAAATATAAACAAGCACAAACATTAGCCTTAAGTTCATCTATACACTAATATCAAAACGCAGATAAATATATTACATAAAATTACATACAAAACAATTCCAAAAAACATTTGAGTTTAAGCAGTCTCAAAAACTCCTGTTAAAATTGATGAAGTAGTCTGAATTGATCTGAATTGTCTGAATTGATGAAATTAATCTTTTATTCTTGACTTTAAATCCATGTACTTATTTTTTAAAAGATAGAAGGTATAGTAAATAAGTATAAAAATAACACAAAATATATTACTGTAAAAATAAGCAAGGACAAACAACAGCCTTAACATAGTTTAAACTTACACATCTAAATGCAAAAGAAAAATACAAAAAAACAAAATGCAAACATTTTTTTTAAATTACATTAGTAAATCAATTTTTTTCTGACTTCTATCAATGGTTTAACTCTTTTAACTACAAAACACTTAGAATTAACTAACTTGTCTATCAAAATAAGTAAATAAATTAAATATCTCTTACATCATATCTATATCATACATTTCATACATACAGGTCAGTCAGTGAACAGTTACCAGTGTTTTAAAAATACTTAATTTAACCACTCTAATTGACTTTTATATACAAAACCTAAGCCACAATGTATATCATTTCTATAAAGCGAAACACTGTAATACATGGCTTTTGGATTTAACATTTTTTTAAATTTGCCTTTTTAAAACAATCAGTTTACCACTTACCTTACTGAAACTGTTCCTTGAAATGTCTCAAATAGATGCAGTAGAAGAAACAATAATCCAATACTCTTGTCTCAGATAGCCTTCTTTCAATTTACAAAGGTGATCTCTGTAAAAATGTCCCACACAACTCCTAAAACCTGCTTTTTAACAGCAGCATGATGTCATCAAAATGTGGGTGGTCCCACCACACCCACATTTCTCAAACATTTCTCCTCCTCCTCTTCCTACTACTACTATTATTTATTTATTTATTTAACTTTTCTCATCAGCCTTCTGTTATTTAATAGGGAAACTTTACCAAAAAATACATCTATAATGTGTTTCTCTTTCTTTTTATTATTATTTTTACCATATGCTACTTGTCTACTTTTGGAATAAGATTTCATTTCATCAGAGTTTTTTTATGTTTTTGTTGTTGTTGTTTTCATTTTGCTTCTTTTCTGTTCAAATACTCAAGTCAATAAAAATGACAAATGATACATCGATAAAATATCTAAGTAGGCCTACTACATTTATGCACACTCACTTATTTTTCTTTTTTGCACTTTACACTCTGCTCACAATTTCACATTTCTCATTTTACTTGATTTTATGGAAGAATAAATATTTGTTTAAAGGCAATGTAGATAACTAATTAAAATATTAATACAATTAAAATTATTAATTATTAAATTATTAAACTCCTGTTCACTGAAAATCATTTTGGAAAATATTTTATATGGTATTTTTACACAAACACAGTATTCAATATTACTGTTATTAAATGCTATTATATAATCAAACAAACAATAATAGTTGACTGCAACTATAATTACCACAAAGTCATACAGCACATAAAAAACCATACGTTGAAACAACACTTTTCCCCTACTTTTCCATGTTTAGCCAATTTAATACAAAAATAATACAATAAAATACTATTAATCAAAATAAAAAATATTATTAATACAAAAAAATCATGCTACATCATTAAGTTCCACTTAAAATATGTAATTATAAACTAAAATATTTGAGGTTATCAATTCATTCTAACATTTTTGTTAAAGGAAATATTATTGTGAGTATATTTAAACCTTTTTTACTAATTAAACCTATTTTTTATATAACATATTGTGATATAACATCATTATACATTAACTTCTAAACTAATTAATACTAATTAAAACAATTTTTCTAAAGCTTCTTTCAAAGAAAAAAATAAATAAAAATAATGCTCATTTACAACTAACAATGGGTTTTCAAAAGGTATTTTTTCTTTCTAAAAACATTTAACTTAATTACTTATATGTAGGTATACAATAATGTTCTGCCTAATAATTTCACACAACTGATAACTGCACATTTCACCCACAACTTGAATTTTACTTTTAGCTACAGACACCAAACTTGATACATAAAGTGTTCTCATATCCTTGTACACATTAATGCACAGTGCATAAACTAATGTAAAGATACAACTTAAAATTGTAATAATGTATTAACACATTATAAACTTAAATTCAATAAACATTAATACATGCAAAATACAATTATTCTTCATAAGAAGCAATATAAACAAAATTAACAAATGAAATTATATTATTAAGTTTTACCATTCTTTTAAATATTGCTCTCAATTAAATACAATTTTATTAGTTTTACTGGCATAATAAAGACTATACATTTGTATTTTCAAAAGCAATTACAGCTGGGCTGTTTACAAATAGTTTATATATGTAGTAAAAAAAGAAAAATAATAATAATACTAATGACACAATATCTAAAAAGTATAAAGCATGTAGTATAATATAATAGAATAATATGGCATGATACAATCTACATCTACTGTAAACATCAGACCATAGCCAATGACAGACACATATTGAACAGCTTAAAAAAAACAGCAATTATTGTTATTAAATAAGGCAGTTTCAAGAAAAATATATAAATGAACCAAAGGGTTCTAAAAACTATTTTATTATTTAAGCATACCACTGCATAGTTTTTGCAATTATAAAACAAAATAACATTTTTAAGACATTGTATAAATACTTTATTTGAGCACAATAAAAATACAATAAGAATAAATTCCCTAATATAAAATAAATCATGGGTAAAAAAGAATAACTATATATGCCAATTACAGTACATACTGACATTGCTAAAAATTTATAATTCAGACTGATAAATGCTATTTTAATCAGGACTTTACATCCTCATGGCCTACATACAGATGGTACAAAAACAGAATCGCTATATAGCAAATGTCCACAATCTATTCATATAGACTGCATTCACTCTGATAGCTATCACTGACACAGTAATCACCCAATGATGTGAGCTTATACAAATGGTAATCATGCAGATACAGCCACATTTTCGACAAAGCAAACACACAACAACCACCTTCACAAAAAAACAAAGAGCTGTCTATACAGTGCTCAAATACACAACAGAAAATCGTTAGGAGGATTATCCGTCTGCCTCCTCTCTACAAACTTGTCAACTACTTCAAGAAACAAATCAAACATTTACTTCATTGATAAAACCCAAAAGCAACATAAATCAATGGAAATATATTTTCACTCGTTTTAGTTTACAAATATCTAAGTTTTCATAAGCATGTTCCTCAGATTTTAAATGATTTTTTTCTCATTTAGGCTCAATTTTCATTTACTGTTCTCTTCAAAACTCTTCATGTAAACATAAAACTGATTTTTGTATTGTTAACTAAGTTTATTACAACTACAATTAAATAACCAAAACACACATCACCCTAATTTACAATGAGCAAAAAAACTAAAACTGGCTTGATAAAATGACTGTACCCAAACAATTTTCTAGACTTTAAATCTACTTCATGGACGAATTTCTCTTAACTTACAAAATGACCTTACTTAAGTACTTTATTTATTTCACATGTATAACCTAATGTATAATTTGATGCAAAAATCTGAATCTGCACAGTGTATCTGTGACAATCATGTTCTCATTTGAACATCTTTATATAATAATAGTCATGATCTTATTTTTTGACAACACTGAATCCCAGATCTTCTGTGATCAGATCAATAAAATATATTTACTATAAACTGTAAAAACCCAAAGAAAAATGAACACCATGTGATTTAAACCAAACACAATAAACTAAAATACATTATTACCACTTGGCCAAGTTTGACCAACATTTTTACCAAATTTAAACTTTAACTCTTTGCATTAAGATTGAATACTTATTCGTCACAATAACATTAACTAATAAAACACACACACAGAGAGCATTTAACACATTACAAAAATGACTTTTATTTGAAAACCCACCAATTTCAAAAAAATATAGCACAGATTAATATAAGCACATTACCAAACATCACTAAACAACTATGCAAACCTCAGCACTTACAACAATTACTTTTATTTAAAAAAAAAAAATTAAAAAAAATTAAACAACATTTACAATATATACATAAATTCTTCTGCTGCTTTAATCCTCCTCAGCCATCTCTTCTTCCGCTAACACAGCACTCTCTCCGGGTCCTTGCTTCGCAGTCTGAGCACCATCCTCTCCTTCTGGATCAAAATAATCTGTAATTTAGAAAAAAAATCATTTGACTTTGCTTGTAGCTGTATATTTGTATATATGTGTACATAATATATAAATTATTCTTTATTTTTTAACAAACAAAAATAATCTTTACACACCATCTTTTACAAAATCCAGTCCAGCCTTTGTGACTTCAAAATCTTCTTTCAACTTCTCCAAATTACTGCGTACCTCGGCCAACTCTTTCCGTAGATACTTTTTCTGAGCATTCAACCCAGCAAATTTTCTCATTACTTTTATTCCGAGCTCTGTCAGCTCCCGATGAACTCCTTGTCTCGTAACACCCTCATCCAACACTGAATACTTCACAAGACAAAACAACATTTACTTAACATCCCTTAATACATTTCCTTGTACCATCATTAAGACTACACAAATTTATGTACCACAATATAAATTGCATAATACTTACTGCTAATAAGCAAAACTGGTCTCTCAATAACACAAACTCATCTCCTTCCACACGTGGAATTTTGGACGGACTGCTAAAAGCCATTTTCCTGCAAAAACATAACACATATACTGCATTCATAAGTATCTCACTACAAAATCAGCAAATAAACAAGTCCTTTACACTAATTTAAAAATTACACAACATGTTTACCTTATACACAATTCTGATGCACGCTTCAACTTCAACTAAATGAAATGAACAACACCACCACCAATTAACTTTGACAAACTTATCACTGAAAGCCCATTAAATAAAGACTCCAACACACCTCAAATACACCCCGACCCACAAAGTCACACCCCTTTTAGTTCAGACATAAAGTATATTTATAACTTTAACTCCAACATTTCTTAAACATTGCATTTGTAATAATATAAAATATTATATGTATTTTATAGATACCTACTATTATCCTACATTTATTCAAATAGTTGAAAAAACACTTTATCCTTTTTTCTTTAATAATACTTACATACAACTTAAACATCACAAATATTTGTATATCGTATTATTATTGCCAATGTGTTTGAAAAATTCCAAGACATAATTAAATATATTCCTGCTCACTGATAATAATTTTGAATATTTCCTTAAATTTTTTTACACACATTATTATATATTGTTCTTAATAATCAAACAAAACAATAATAGTTGACAGCAACTATAATTACCACAAAGCCATAAAACACATTGCAATACCTTACGTTGAAACAACTCTTTTCCCTTTCCATGTTTTGCCCAATTTCATACAAAATAATACAATAAAATAAACACTATAAATAACAACACAAAAAAAAAACTATTAATAAATAAATACAAAAAAAAAATCAAGCTACATCTTTTAAATTCCAATTAAAAATTTAATTATAAACTAAAATATTTAATTTGACACTTAATTCAAACAATTTTCTTAAAGGAAATATTATTGTGAGTATATTTAAACCTTACTAATTAAACCAATTTTTCAAAAGCTTCTTTCAAAAAAAAAAGAAATAAAAAAAAAGATCATTTACATTCATTTACAACTAACAATGGGTTTTCGAAAGATTTTTTTTTCTAAAAAGATTGAACTTAATTATTTACATGTTGCTGTACAATCGTGTTGTGCCTTGAAATTTCACACAAATTAAATTATATAGTGAGTGAAGTGACATTCAGCCAAGTATGGTGACCCATACTCAGAATTTGTGCTCTGCATTTAACCCATCCGAAATGCACACACACAGAGCAGTGAACACAAACACACACACTGTGAGCACACACCCGGAGCAGTGGGCAGCCATTTTATGCTGCGGCGCCCGGGGAGCAGTTGGGGGTTCGATGCCTTGCTCAAGGGCACCTAAGTCGTGGTATTGAAGGTGGAGAGAGAACTGTACATGCACTCCCCCCACCCACAATTCCGTCCGGCCCGAGACTAGAACCCACAACCCTTCGATTGGGAGTCCAACCCTCTAACCATTAGGCCACGACTTCCCCACCATAATTATGTTTTACCAAACTTTTAAATATTGCTCTCACTTAAATAAAATGTTATTACCTTTATTGGCATGATAAAAACTATACATTTGGCTATAACTATACATATCAGGAATTCACATCCTCATGGCCTTGATACAGATGGTACAAAAACAGAATTGCTATATAGCAAATGTCCACAATCTATTCATATAGACTGCATTCACTCTGATAGCTATCATTGACACAGTAATCACCCAATGATGTGAGCTTATACAAATGGTAATCATGCAGATACAGTCACATTTTCGACAAAGCAAACACACAACAACCACCTTCACAAAAAAACAAAGAGCTGTCTATACAGTGCTCAAATACACAACAGAAAATCGTTAGGAGGATTATCCGTCTGCCTCCTCTCTACAAACTTGTCAACTACTTCAAGAAATAAATCAAACATTTACTTCATTGATAAAACCCAAAAGCAACATAAATCAATGGAAATATATTTTCACTCGTTTTAGTTTACAAATATCTAAGTTTTCATAAGCATGTTCCTCAGATTTTAAATGATTTTTTTCTCATTTAGGCTCAATTTTCATTTACTGTTCTCTTCAAAACTCTTCATGTAAACATAAAACAGATTTTTGTATTGTTAACTAAGTTTATTACAACTACAATTAAATAACCAAAACACACATCACCCTAATTTACAATGAGCAAAAAAAACTAAAACTTGCTTGAAAAAATGACTGTACCCAAACAATTTTCTAGACTTTAAATCTACTTCATGCACTAATTTCTCTTAACTTACAAAATGACCTTACTTGTTTAAAAAGTACTTTATTTATTTCACATGGATAACCTAATGTATAATTTGATGCAAAAATCTGAATCTGCACAGTGTATCTGTGACAATCATGTTCTCATTTGAACATCTTTATATAATAATAGTCATGATCTTATTTTTTGACAACACTGAATCCCAGATCTTCTGTGATCAAATCAATAAAATATATTTACTATAAACTGTAAAAACCCAAAGAAAAATGAACACCATGTGATTTAAACCAAACACAATAAACTAAAATACATTATTACCACTTGGCCAAGTTTGGCCAAAATTTTTACCAAATTTAAACTTTAACTCTTTGCATTAAGATTGAATACTTATTCGTCACAATAACATTAACTACTAAAACACACACACAGAGAGCATCTAACACATTACAAAAATGACTTTTATTTGAAAACCCAGCAATTTAAAAAAAATATAGCACAGATTAATATAAGCACATTACCAAACATCACTAAACAACTATGCAAACCTCAGCACTTACAACAATTACTTTTATTTTAAAAAAAAAAATTAAAAAAAATTAAACAACATTTACAATATATACATAAATTCTTCTGCTGCTTTAATCCTCCTCAGCCATCTCTTCTTCCGCTAACACAGCACTCTCTCCGGGTCCTTGCTTCGCAGTCTGAGCACCATCCTCTCCTTCTGGATCAAAATAATCTGTAATTTAGAAAAAAAATCATTTGACTTTGCATGTAGCTGTATATTTGTATATATGTGTACATAATATATAAATTATTCTTTATTTTTTAACAAACAAAAATAATCTTTACACACCATCTTTTACAAAATCCAGTCCAGCCTTTGTGACTTCAAAATCTTCTTTCAACTTCTCCAAATTACTGCGTACCTCAGCCAACTCTTTCCGTAGATACTTTTTCTGAGCATTCAACCCAGCAAATTTTCTCATTACTTTTATTCCGAGCTCTGTCAGCTCCCGATGAACTCCTTGTCTCGTAACACCCTCATCCAACACTGAATACTTCACAAGACAAAACAACATTTACTTAACATCCCTTAATACATTTCCTTGTACCATCATTAAGACTACACAAATTTATGTACCACAATATAAAATGCATAATACTTACTGCTAATAAGCAAAACTGGTCTCTCAATAACACAAACTCATCTCCTTCCACACGTGGAATTTTGGACGGACTGCTAAAAGCCATTTTCCTGCAAAAACATAACACATATACTGCATTCATAAGTATCTCACTACAAAATCAGCAAATAAACAAGTCCTTTACACTAATTTAAAAATTACACAACATGTTTACCTTGTACACAATTCTGATGCACGCTTCAACTTCAACTAAATGAAATGAACAACACCACCACCAATTAACTTTGACAAACTTATCACTGAAAGCCCATTAAATAAAGACTCCAACACACCTCAAATACACCCCGACCCACAAAGTCACACCCCTTTTAGTTCAGACATAAAGTATATTTATAACTTTAACTCCAACATTTCTTAAACATTGCATTTGTAATAATATAAAATATTATATGTATTTTATAGATACCTACTATTATCCTACATTTATTCAAATAGTTGAAAAAACACTTTATCCTTTTTTCTTTAATAATACTTACATAAAACTTAAAGATCACAAATATTTGTATATCGTATTATTATTGCCAATGTGTTTGAAAAATTCCAAGACATAATTAAATATATTCCTGCTCACTGATAATAATTTTGAATATTTCCTTAAATTTTTTTACACACATTATTATATATTGTTCTTAATAATCAAACAAAACAATAATAGTTGACAGCAACTATAATTACCACAAAGCCATAAAACACATTGTAATACCTTACGTTGAAACAACTCTTTTCCCTTTCCATGTTTTGCCCAATTTCATACAAAATAATACAATAAAATAAACACTAAAAATAACAACACAAAAAAACTATTAATAAATAAATACAAAAAAAAATCAAGCTACATCTTTTAAATTCCAATTAAAAATTTAATTATAAACTAAAATATTTAAGTTTGACACTTAATTCAAACAATTTTCTTAAAGGAAATATTATTGTGAGTATATATAAACCTTACTAATTAAACCAATTTTTCAAAAGCTTCTTTCAAAAAAAGAAAAAAAAAAGATCATTTACATTCATTTACAACTAACAATGGGTTTTCGAAAGATTTTTTTTTCTAAAAAGATTGAACTTAATTATTTACATGTTGCTGTACAATCGTGTTGTGCCTTGAAATTTCACACAAATTAAATTATATTATTATGTTTTACCAAACTTTTAAATATTGCTCTCACTTAAATAAAACGTTATTACTTTTATTGGCATGATAAAAACTATACATTTGGCTATAACTATACATATCAGGAATTCACATCCTCATGGCCTTGATACAGATGGTACAAAAACAGAATTGCTATATAGCAAATGTCCACAATCTATTCATATAGACTGCATTCACTCTGATAGCTATCATTGACACAGTAATCACCCAATGATGTGAGCTTATACAAATGGTAATCATGCAGATACAGCCACATTTTCGACAAAGCAAACACACAACAACCACCTTCACAAAAAAACAAAGAGCTGTCTATACAGTGCTCAAATACACAACAGAAAATTGTTAGGAGGATTATCCGTCTGCCTCCTCTCTACAAACTTGTCAACTACTTCAAGAAACAAATCAAACATTTACTTCATTGATAAAACCCAAAAGCAACATAAATCAATGGAAATATATTTTCACTCGTTTTAGTTTACAAATATCTAAGTTTTCATAAGCATGTTCCTCAGATTTTAAATGATTTTTTTCTCATTTAGGCTCAATTTTCATTTACTGTCCTCTTCAAAACTCTTCATGTAAACATAAAACAGATTTTTGTATTGTTAACTAAGTTTATTACAACTACAATTAAATAACCAAAACACACATCACCCTAATTTACAATGAGAAAAAAAAACTAAAACTTGCTTGAAAAAATGACTGTACCCAAACAATTTTCTAGACTTTAAATCTACTTCATGCACTAATTTATCTTAACTTACAAAATGACCTTACTTGTTTAAAAAGTACTTTATTTATTTCACATGTATAACCTAATGTATAATTTGATGCAAAAATCTGAATCTGCACAGTGTATCTGTGACAATCATGTTCTCATTAGAACATCTTTATATAATAATAGTCATTAACTTATTTTTTGACAACACTGAATCCCAGATCTTCTTTGATCAGATCAATAAAATATATTTACTACAAACTGTAAAACACCAAAGAAAAATGAACACCATGTGATTTAAAACAAACACAATAAACTAAAATACATTATTACCACTTGGCCAAGTTTGCCCAAAATTTTTACCAAATTTAAACTTTAACTATTTGCATTAAGATTGAATACTTATTCGTCACAATAACATTAACTAATAAAACACACACACAGAGAGCATTTAACACATTACAAAAATGACTTTTATTTGAAAACCCAGCATTTTCAAAAAAATATAGCACAGATTAATATAAGCACATTACCAAACATCACTAAACAACTATGCAAACCTCAGCACTTACAACAATTACTTTTATAAAAAAAAAAAAAAAAAAAATATTAAACAACATTTACAATATATACATAAATTCTTCTGCTGCTTTAATCCTCCTCAGCCATCTCTTCTTCCGCTAACACAGCACTCTCTCCGGGTCCTTGCTTCGCAGTCTGAGCACCATCCTCTCCTTCTGGATCAAAATAATCTGTAATTTAGAAAAAAAATCATTTGACTTTGCATGTAGCTGTATATTTGTATATATATGTGTACATAATATATATATATATACATAATATATATATATATATATATATATATATATATACTTAATAATCAAACAAAACAATAATAGTTGACAGCAACTATAATTACCACAAAGCAATAAAACACATTGCAATACCTTACGTTGAAACAACTCTTTTCCATTTCCATGTTTTGCCCAATTTCATACAAAATAATACAATAAAATAAACACTATAAATAACAACACAAAAAACTATTAATAAATAAATACAAAAAAAAATCAAGCTACATCTTTTAAATTCCAATTAAAAATTTAATTATAAACTAAATATTTAAGTTTGACACTTAATTCAAACAATTTTCTTAAAGGAAATATAATTGTGAGTATATTTAAACCTTACTAATTAAACCAATTTTTCAAAAGCTTCTTTCAAAAAAAAGATCATTTACATTCATTTACAACTAACAATGGGTTTTCGAAAGATTTTTTTTTTCTAAAAAGATTGAACTTAATTATTTACATGTTGCTGTACAATCGTGTTGTGCCTTGAGTTTTACACAAATTAAATTATATTATTATGTTTTACCAAACTTTTAAACATTGCTCTCACTTAAATAAAATGTTATTACTTTTATTGGCATGATAAAAACTATACATTTGGCTATAACTATACATATCAGGAATTCACATCCTCATGGCCTTGATACAGATGGTACAAAAACAGAATTGCTATATAGCAAATGTCCACAATCTATTCATATAGACTGCATTCACTCTGATAGCTATCATTGACACAGTAATCACCCAATGATGTGAGCTTATACAAATGGTAATCATGCAGATACAGCCACATTTTCGACAAAGCAAACACACAACAACCACCTTCACAAAAAAACAAAGAGTTGTCTATACAGTGCTCAAATACACAACAGAAAATTGTTAGGAGGATTATCCGTCTGCCTCCTCTCTACAAACTTGTCAACTACTTCAAGAAACAAATCAAACATTTACTTCATTGATAAAACCCAAAAGCAACATAAATCAATGGAAATATATTTTCACTCGTTTTAGTTTACAAATATCTAAGTTTTCATAAGCATGTTCCTCAGATTTTAAATGATTTTTTTCTCATTTAGGCTCAATTTTCATTTACTGTTCTCTTCAAAACTCTTCATGCAAACATAAAACTGATTTTTGTATTGTTAACTAAGTTTATTACAACTACAATTAAATAACCAAAACACACATCACCCTAATTTGCAATGAGAAAAAAAACTAAAACTTGCTTGAAAAAATGAATGTACCCAAACAATGTTCTAGACTTTAAATCTACTTCATGCACTAATTTCTCTTAACTTACAAAATGACCTTACTTGTTTCAAAAGTACTTTATTTATTTCACATGTATAACCTAATGTATAATTTGATGCAAAAATCTGAATATGCACAGTGTATCTGTGACAATCATGTTCTCATTTGAACATCTTTATATAATAATAGTCATGATCTTATTTTTTGACAACACTGAATCCCAGATCTTCTGTGATCAGATCAATAAAATATATTTACTACAAACTGTAAAACACCAAAGAAAAATGAACACCATGTGATTTAAAACAAACACAATAAACTAAAATACATTATTACCACTTAGCCAAGTTTGCCCAAAATTTTTACCAAATTTAAACTTTAACTCTTTGCATTAAGATTGAATACTTATTCGTCACAATAACATTAACTAATAAAACACACACACAGAGAGCATCTAACACATTACAAAAATGACTTTTATTTGAAAACGCAGCAATTTCAAAAAAATATAGAACAGATTAATATAAGCACATTACCAAACATCACTAAACAACTATGCAAACCTCAGCACTTACAACAATTACTTTTATTTAAAAAAGAAAAAAAAAATTAAACAACATTTACAATATATACATAAATTCTTCTGCTGCTTTAATCCTCCTCAGCCATCTCTTCTTCCACTAACACAGCACTCTCTCCGGGTCCTTGCTTCACAGTCTGAGCACCATCCTCTCCTCCTGGATCAAAATAATCTTTAACTTAGAAAAAAAATCATTTGACTTTGCATGTAGCTGAACAAAAACCTATACAATACAAAAACACACATTCCAAAAATAAATAAATAAATGAGCAATGATAAAACCCACTGCCCCATAAAACATATTGCACAATCCCATTCTCATCAAAATGCATTTTCCTTTTTCCCTGAATATATTAATTAAACAACTTTACAGATATACAACAATTCAGTTTACAAGTTCTAATTTTATCCCAATTATTTCACCATCCATTCCTAATATGTCAAACTTTACAAAAACATTCCATATTACCAATACCCCTTAAAACATGCAAAAGTTACATATTATTACCACAATCTATTATTTAGACATAACTATTACCCAAGTTACTTATGACATATCTCTAACTATATACTTTATTTACACTGCCTTTCATCTATCCATATGTTGTCTCTTAAAAATATGCCCAAAGTATACATACAACACACCTAAACCTCATTTTTGCTTTTCTCTGTATCCATAAAACAATTGTAACTATTTTCTATTTCCATATACACTACAGCTACTATTAAGAATTATATTGAATAACCATTAAAACATTGCATACACAAACCTTTGGCTAACATCAAATAATATGTTATAGCACAACACTTGCACAGATACACTTTCCTCCCCCTCCCCACATTCTTCTTAACTCCACCCCTTGCTGTTGACACCTACTTTAAATACAAGCACCATTTCTTACCACTCATACTTCTGATGCATTCTAAAGGCAACTATGGAACCACAAGGTAACTTAAGATAGCAATACCACATTTCATTCAACCTCTAAAACTTTACAGATACCCTTTTGTCTTATATTCACTAACCTTCTCTGTCCCTCTACAGAAAAAATATTAAACACATCAACAATCAACAGAAGAACTTTCAACAGACCCCAAGGTAAACAATAAAAATTTACACTAACAACAATATAAAATGAAATCTTGCTTCACTTTACATTTCCTAACACATTTTTTTCATCTATCATACAGGACTACAAGTCTGCTTGCTAACAGACTCAATGTGCCGAGGTATTGAAGACTACCTACCAGCTGCAAAATGCTGGGTACATCCAGGCACTACTCTTGAGAGATCTACTAAACAACACATGTACCACTTTGAGACAATATGCAGCGATGCACTGGTACTACTCCACATCGGAACAAATGACATTGCAAGTGGAGCACCCCCATCACTGATCATCCAAAGAATGAAAACACTAATAACTTCAATCTCTCAAGCAAGTCCTCACATACTGTATTTTGCAATTAGTGCTGTCTTGCCACGACTTACAGATGACTCAACAAAAAAAAGAACAGTGAAACAATACAACACCATGCTACATCGCTGGACTACTCACTCAGACAACATTATCTTTCTAAAGACATCAAAACATTTCCTCAAACATGGAAAAATAGTCCACCACCTATACAAACAAGATGGACTCCACCTGAATCAACAAGGAAAACACAAACTTTTTACGTACTTTCAACAATTCCTGTGGCATTTTTGCCACTTTCAAGCACAAACAAAACAAGTTTAATAACCCATTACATTTTATTAAGTCATACTTGTTCTCATTAATGACCTTTAAATGTTGACCCTTTCTGAAACAATAAAAGGCCATTCTCTTTATTTGCAACTCTTTGACTTATTTTTGCAATGCACTTTTCTACTCACATTACACCAGCACAGAAATTCCTTTTCGATATCACTTCATCAATTCCTTTTGGGTATACAATGATACTACACATACTAAACATTTACTGTAAGAACATACAACCCTAGACTACTTTAGCAACAATATGTATTCTACATGTAGCTTTGATTTACAGAACCTTGAAATTCCATATGTACTCATATTCAAAATAAAAAAATGCTTTCTATTTTTGAACTTTAAAGCACTTCACCTACATGCCTACTAAATACTCTACAATTCTTTACAATGTCAAACATCATATGTTTGATAATAGGCCAAACCTGAACAAATCTATAGTTTATAACTCAGACATATAATGTCCATTCTCCCCCAAACTTCAGATGTTTGATAACACTCCTGCCCTGAACAGATCTACATGCCCATACTCAGTTATAGCCATAGCGCCACCTGCTGTCAACAGGAAGTGTCATGTTTTATGCTGAAATGAACTACTCCAAGAAGTTCAATGACATCAACATTTTATTTTGGTCACTCTAATCTAAAGATTTTTGAAATTTTGCATTGAGAAGATCCTGAGTTCTTGTTAAAGGACGTGTCCATGGCGCTGTGACAAAATTTGATGTCTTGCCATAGGAAACCAAGTTGTTTAACTCAGATAAAATGATTTTGAGCTTCCCCAACTGCTTAAACATGATAGAAAAGTCATGAAACTTTGCACACACCTCAGAACTGGCAAAAATTTACGTCTGATATGGGTTTCAGAAGTGGGTGTGGCAAAATGGCTCAACAGCGCCACCTATACACGTTCAACAGTGTGCGCCTCGAGCTATGTTTCATGTACATGTATGAAAATCAATATACACATGTAACTCTCCAATACCTACAAAAAATTCTCTTGGAGCAAAATCCGAAACCCAACAGGAAGTCGGTTATTTCTAATATTATGAGCAAATTTTGTGTCATTTTTGTCATTTCCATGCGTTGTATTTTAACGAACTCCTCCTAGAGATTCATTCAGATAAACACCAACAAATCTACATGGCCATTTTCAGTTATAGTCATAGCGCCACCTGCTGGCAACAGGAAGTGACATGTTTTAGGCTGCGACAAACTACTCCTAGAATTTTTTTGAGATTAAAGTATTTTTTGTAGTCAGTCTAATCTAAAGGCCTGTGCAATGTTAACTTGTGGAGATCTTGAGTTTTTGTTAAAGGGCGTGTCCATGGCGCCAAGACAAATTTTGATGTCTCACCACAGTAAGAGAAGTTGTTGTAACTCAGGCATAAATTGTTCGATCTTCCCCAAACTTCACATGTTCGATAAGAGTCCTGCCCTAAACACATTTGAAGGCCAATATTCCATTATAATGAGAGCACCACCTGCTGGCAACAGGAAGATTGGCATATATATGGAGTAAACTTTGATATATTCCACTTATATTTATGAGTTTTAATGCATATTTCTCACCGTTCACCTGATTAATAAAGCCACTCGCTGGCGGTGAGCCCGGGTGCGAGGGCCCGTTCATCGCTGCTTGCAGCTTTAATTAGGGCCCGAGCACCGATGGTGTGAGGACCCTCTTGGAATTGCTCCGTTTATTATTATTATTATTATTATTATTATTATTATTAGGGCCCGAGCCAATGGGCGCAGGGCCCTATTGTTCCCCTAAGGATTATTCTTATTATTTTTATTTTTTTTTTAACCTTCCGGGGGTTTTTGGGGGCCTTAACATACTCAAAAACTCTTGAAAATTGGCATACACATTGGAACCTGCGGCCATCAGGTCGCCGCAGAGACTGGAACCCGGGCGTGGCATAGGAGCTCTACAGCGCCCCCTGGAACACCGTCAGAAAATCCTGAACCATAGCTCACACATACTTGCATGTATTTATATGAAACTCAGTACACTTATAGATCTCATTGAGCCGAACAACTTTCACGCTCTATGTCATAGGCTCCGCCCAACAGGAAGTCAGCTATTCAGGGCTGTTTAAAAAAAGCATGCTCTGGAATTTGAAATACTCCTCTGAGGTTTTCCACCCGTTTGCCACAAAACTTGGTGAACATGATCTCAAGACATTGAGGATGAAAAATTGCGAGGGGATTTTTGATATCTCGAACGGTTCGCCCGTGGTGAGGCGTTGAAATTAGGGCACAAAATTTGAAACAGGAAGTGCCTAATAACATCCGCATACATTTCCTGAGTTTCATCAAACTTCATCGGTTTGTTCATTGTAATATGTTACTCGCATATATGTAACTATAAGGTGTCAAAGTTACAGCGCCACCAACTGGCAGCAGGAAGTGTGTCATTTTCAAAATTCTTTTAATTCAGCGTCTTATTTTTACTCGATTTGCTTCAAACTTCATCAGAATAATGACAAAATACAGCTGATGTAAATCTGTTGTGGGTATACTGATATCTAATATAGTGTTGCCATGGCAACGTGTCAAACTTGAATATTCTGTTATGGTGATTTTGAAGCAGACAACAAGCTCAGATTTACATTAAACTCAGAACACATATCCATATTAATGATATCTAGACAATGGCATAAGCTTTTAAAAGGATGTGATGGAGGCACTCTATAGCGCCACCTTTCGTCAAAAGTGGGGGTTAGTTTTAGCTACAGACACCAAACTTGGTACATAAATTGTTCTTATCAAGACGGACAATTTTCTAATTCACAGTCATAAGCTACGACCAACAGGAAGTCAGCTATTTTGATTTGAATATGTATTTTTGGCAAATTCGGCTGCGAATTAATGCATACTCCTCACAGGGGAAGTGCACTATACACACCAAACTTTGTCTACATGTTGAAAAAACATTGAGGAACTTAAATTGCGAATGGATTTTGGATAGCTTGAACGGTTTTGCCGTGGTGATTTTTTGAAATAACAGTAAACAGGGAAACATTAATTGTCTGGTATTTTTAAATTGCAGCTTCCAAACATTTCAAAACCATTTTTCATTTAGAGAACATGCGATTCTGAGGAAATATGCATAGTTTCACGACTTTACAACACTGTAAGATTAAAATAAAATTATAAAACTGTCAGACATCTGATCTCACTCTCTGGCATTGTCTCTGTGTGAGGGAAAGGGGGGGGGGGTGCTTGAGGACCTGCCTGACAGAGAGAGAGAGAGATAGGGAGAGAGAGAGAGAGTTAACATCTCTTTAATCACCAGAAAAAAAACTGTAATTGTGTGTTGTTGATTTTTTTCATCATTACAGCTTAAGAAATCTCTCTATCATTTTCTATCATTTTTAGGGACGAAAAAAACCTAGTACAATTTGTAGGGCTCAGACAAAATGATTTTATATAATTAGGTTAAGAATTATGTAAATTGAAAAATAAAAAAAGATTTTAAAAATACATACACGATGACTTGTATATATTTTTTTATTCTGATAATAATTTTAAACTTATTTGATACTGACCTATGACAGCCATTCTGTGACATGACATGACATGACCTGAATTTACACAATCTTGCTGATTTAACAGTAAAACAGTTCAGCTCACAGATAAAGACTAAGCTGTAATGCAGGCAAACATATTTTACAAATGCTTATAGATCAATAAAATTGTTAAAAATGCTTTTTCACAAAGTACATAATAATAAGGCACGTTGATATTCTGATGACATTTTTTTCCAAGTACATTTTACCAATTTCAAATCACATCAATCTTAATAAATACTATAGATCTGGTATTTCATGATTTATGAGTGATATATATAATTGTCCTCGATGGCTGGAAGTGAAATACTCATATTCAGGAGTGCTGAATTTTTAGGCATGTCTTCTTGTCATGCATTGGTCATTGAGCTCATTGTAGCGATGCTTCAGGTGTTGAAATAGATTTGTTATAGATTATACAGGTTCACTGTTTGCAGAGTGTATACAGTATGTGTATGTGGTGCAGACGCAGTAGCGAGAGCATGTTATTGTTACGCAAAAACACATTAAAATAATGTGCGAGCATGAATCTCTCCGCTTGCGTGCACATTTCCTTTACTTTGACAAAAAACGCTCTGATACATGCTGTTTTTGCTCGGAGAGCGTGCGCGCACTTAAAACTCGTTTCCTCTGCTCAAACTGTGTCCTGTGCACTCACAACTCTCTCTATGCTCATGCGCTAGATATTCATTCTTTTCACACCTTTCTACTTCTAACCTTTTCTGTTCACATCTTTTACCATGTGCAGTGTGAATGCTCTGATCCATTAACATGGGCTCTGAAAAAAATATGCATTACAGATAGAGCTTGTGAACCTGGCCTTGCATAGGCATATGCACAGTCTGTCCTGTTCTCCTGCTCCATTTAGGAACGCTTCATTCGGACTGGTTCAGATAGCAACACCAAACGTGCAGTGTGTAATACCTATCATGGCCACCACCAGATGGAGCTATAGGATTACTTTTAAATAATTGTTTTAGAAACGTCTATAAAGCATTTAAATCATTTATAAAAATCTTTCAAAGTAAAACAATATGTATTTTAAAAAGTTAATGAATTTTACTGGTAATATAGTTTTATATAATAATTTCAGAAATGTTTATAGATCAATAAAAGTATTTTTAAAAATGGTTATAGATCATGAAAAGTGCGAATAAGCTCTCTTTGGTTTACATTAGTTAATGCATTAACTAACATGAACTAACAATGAACAATCTATTTTTCAGGTAATTTATTAATCTTTTTTATGTTAGTTATTCCTATCATTAAAAATATTATTATTTATGTTTTTTCACAGTACATAAACTAATTTTAAAATAAAAATGTAATAAAAAAATATTATTAATAATGTATTAAAATATTTTAATTAAGCTTTAATTAACATTTATATAAACACTTATATTGAAAGAGACTGAAATTGAAGTAATTTTTACTTTTAAAAACCACTTGTAAGACACAGTTAACAAATGCAGTGAGCAGATGAAAGGACAGAACAACAAAGATATATAGTGCCCCCTATTGGCAACAGGAAGTGTCATATTTTACACTGCGACAAACTACTCCTAGAAATATTTTGACATTAATGTCTTTTTCGTGGTCAGTCTATCTTGAGTTTTTGTTAAAGGTCGTGTCCATGGCGCCATGACAAAACTGATGTCTCGCCATAGGAAGAGAAGTTGTTGTAACTCAGGCATAAAATATTCGATCTTCCCCAAACTTCAAATGTTTGATAAGAGTCTTGGCCTGAACACATCTGAAGGAAAATATTCCATTATAATGATAGCGCCACCTGCTGGCAAAAAGAAGATTGGCACATATAAATGACTTTGACATATTCCACTTATATTTACGACTTTAAATGCATATTTCTCGCCGTTCGCTTTTTTTACTAAAGCCGCTTGCTGGCGGTGAGCCCGGGTGCGAGGGCCCGATCATCGCTGCTTGCAGCTTTAATTAGGGCCCGAGCACCGATGGTGTGAGGACCCTCTTGGAATTGCTCCGTTTATTATTATTATTATTATTATTATTATTATTATTATTATTATTATTCTTCTTCTCCAAAATGAATCGCATTTTTGAGGGCCTAAACATGCTCGAAAAGTCATGAAACTTTGCACACACCTCAGAACTGGCGAAAATTTACGTCTGATATGGGTTTCAGAAGTGGGTGTGGCAAAATGGCTCAACAGCGCCACCTATACACGTTCAACGGTGTGCGCCTCGAGCTACGTTTCATGTACATGTATGAAAATCGGTATACACATGTAACTCTCCAATACCTACAAAAAAGTCTCTTGGAGCAAAATCCGAAACCCAACAGGAAGTCGGTTATTACTAATATTATGAGCAAATTTTGTGTCATTTTTGTCATTTCCATGCGTTGTATTTTGACGAACTCCTCCTAGAGATTCATTCAGATCAACACCAAATTTGGTATGCCTAATCTGAAGGCCTTTGCGATGTTAAATTGCGAAGCTTTTGAGTTTTCGTTAATGGGCGTGTCCGTGGTGGCCTGGCGAATTTCGATGATTCGCCATGAAACTGGAAGTTGCTATAACTCAGACATACAATGACCAATCTGCCCCAAACTTCACATGTTTGATGAGACTCCTGACCTGAACAGATTGACATGCCCACATTCAGTTATAGTCATAGCGCCACCTATTGGCAACAGGAAGTGACATATTTTACACTGCGATGAACTACTCCTAGAAATTTTATGACATCAATGTATTTTTTGTTGTCAGTCTAATCTAAAGGCCTGTGCGATGTTAAGTTGTGAAGATCTTGAGTTTTCGTTAAAAGGCGTGTCCATGGCGCCGTCACGAAGTTCGATGTCTCGCCATGGGAATAAAAGATGTTATAACTCAGGCATAAAATGTCCGATCTTCCCCAAACTTCACATGTGTGATAAGAGTCCTGGCCTGAACACATCTGAAGGCCAAAATTCCATCAGGTGTGGCAAAATGGCTCGATAGCGCCACCTATACACTTTCAACAGAGTGCGCCTCGAGCTATGTTTCACATACATGTACAAAAATCGGTATACACATGTAACACACCAATACCTACAAAAAAGTCTCTTGGTACGAAATCCGAATCCCAACAGGAAGTCGGTTATTTAGAATTTTCTCTGCAAAATTGGCGTTGTTTTTGCCATTTTCAGGGGTTGTACTTTAACGAACTCCTCCTAGAGATTTATTCAGATCAACACCAAACCTGGTCAGTGTAATCTTAAGCCCTTTGCGATGTTAAATTGTGAAGATCTTTAGATTTCGTTAAAGGGCGTGTCCATGGCGGCCTGACAAATTTTGATGTTTCGCCATGAAAAAGGAAGTTGCTGTAACTCAGACATACAATGTCCAATCTGCCCCAAACTTCACATGTTAGATAAAACTTCTGCCCTTAACAGATCTACTTGCCCACATTCAGTTATAGTCATAGCGCCACCTATTGGCAACAGGAAGTGACATGTTTTACACTGCGACAAAATACTCCTATAATTTTTTTGAGATTAACATATATTTTGTGGTCAGTCTAATCTAAAGGCCTGTGCAATGTTAACTTTTGGAGATCTTGAGTTTTTGTTAAAGGGCGTTTCCATGGCGCCATGACAAAACTTGATGTCTTGCCACAGCAAGAGAAGTTGTTGTAACTCAAGCATAAAATGTTCAATCTTCCCCAAACTTCACATGTTTGATAAGAGTCCTGGCCTGAACACATCTGAAGGCCAATATTCCATTATAATGATAGCACCACCTGCTGGCAACGGTAAGATTGGCACATATATTGGATATACTTTGATATATTCCACTTATATTTAGGACATTAAATGCATATTTCTCACTGTTCACCTTTTTACTAAAGCCACTCGCTGGCGGTGAGCCCGGGTGCGAGGGCCCGTTCATCGCTGCTTGCAGCTTTAATTAGGGCTCAAGCCTGGAGGGCGAGAGCCCTATTGTTTTCCTTAGGATTATTTGTTATTATTATTATTATTATTATTTATTATTATTATTTTTCTTCAAGGTTTCGGGGGCTTTTGGGGCCCTTAACATGCTTAAAAAGTCTTGAAAATTGGCACACACATTGGAACCTGCGGCCATTAGGGCCGGGCAGAGACTGATACACGGGCGTGGCACAGGGGCTCTACAGCGCCCCCTGGAATGCTGAGGGCCATATATCATACATACTTGCACGTAGACGCACAAAACTCGGTACACATATAGAACTCATCAATACAAACAACTTTCGAATTGCATATCATAGGCTCCGCCCAACAGGAAGTTGGCTATTTGGGATTTATTATTCATATTTGTCGTCAAAGTTGTGGGGGCTTTTGGGGTCCTTAACATACTCAAAAACTCTTGAAAGTTTGCGCACACTTTGGAATCTGTGGCCTTAAGGAGCCTGCAGAGGCTGGGACCTGGGCGTGGCACAGGGGCTCTACAGCGCCCCCTGGAACACAGTCATAAATGTTGATGTATAGCTCACACATACTTACACATATTCATATGAAACGCAGTACACATTTAGATCTCATCGTGCCGAACAACTTTCGTATTGCATGTTATAGGCTCCGCCCAACAGGAAGTCAGCTATTTAGAGTTATGTAAAAAGCATATGCTCTGGAATTTGAAATACTTGTCATAGGTTTTTTACTCGATTGCCGCCAAACTCGGTCAACATGATCTCAAGACAGTGGGGATGAAAAATTGCCAGGGGATTTTTGATATCTCAAACGGTTTGCTCGTGGCGAGGCGTTGAAATTATGGCGAGAAATGAGAAACAGGAAGTGTCTAATACCATCCACATACATTTCCTGATTTTAATCAAACTTCATCAGATTATTCATTGTATGATGTCGATCGCATATATGTGACTATTAGGAGTCAAAGTTATAGCGCCACCAACTGGCAGCAGGAAGTGTGTCATTTTCAAAATGCTTTGTATTCAGCATCTTATTTTTACTCGATTTGCTTCAAACTTCATCAGAATAATGTTAAAACACAGCCGATATAAATCTGCTGGGGGGATATTGATATCTAAAAATATTGTTGCCGTGGCAACATGTCAAATTTGAATACTTCTCAGGTGATTTTAAGGCATATAACATACTTAGAATTTCATGAAATTCAGAACACATATCAGTATTTATGATAACTAGACACTGGCAAAAGTTCATAAGAGGGCGTGGAAGAGGCACTCTATAGCGCCACCTTTTGTCAAAAGTGGGGGGGTTAGTTTTAGCTACAGACACCAAACTCGGTACAAAAATTGTTCTTATCAAGACGGACAACTTTCTAATTCACAGTCATCAGCTACGATCAACAGGATGTCAGCTATTTTGATTTGAATGTGGATTTTTTTTTACATTTAGCTGTGAATTAATGCATACTGCTCAGAGGAGAGTAACACTATACACACCAAACTTTGTCTACATGATGCCAAAACATTTTAAACAACTTAAATTGCCAAAGGATTTTGGATAGCTTGAACGGTTTTGTCGTGGTGATTTTTTTAAATGACAGTAAAAATGGAATTATTAATTGTCCTGCATTTTTAAATTCCAAACACTTCAAAACCTTTTTTCATACAAAAAAAAAGTCATTCTGAGTAAATATGGATAGTTTCACGACTTTACAACACTGTATGGATAACAGAAAATTAAAAAACTGTCAGACATCTCATCTCACTCTGTCCCTCTGTTTGAGTATATGTGCTTAGACTTCCATTGTCTGAGAGAAAATGCGCCCCTACAGGTTCAATTCCTTAAAGGGAAATTCGACTGAAAGGGAGGAGACTCTCTTTTAGTTTCATTTTTAAATCGGTTAAAATACAAAATAATACTTGGATTTAATTCACACTGACAAGCTAAACCAACATATATGATTATTACCGGGTCAGGGCTCATTAATAATTGATGTGTGGTCAGTGATACGTGAGAAACACGAGAGATGAATCACCGCTCTGAGCATGAGCGTGTGGAATGACGAGCTCAGAAAAACGAGTTTATTTTTGTTTTATAGCTTTAACAAATGAAATATTAAAGCGATATCACACAATTCACCAATTAGAACACACCAAGAGCTAAATTCAGATGTTTTTGAACTGTTTGTGTGAAAATGAAATATTCGCGGCTGCCTATCTGAAATCACCGCCTCCGATCAGCGCTTACAGTGTCACAAGTTCAAAACAAACGAATTTATTATTGTTTAAGAGCTTTTTCAAATAAAATATTGCCATAAATGCACACAATACACCCATTATAACACAAGAGCTAAATGCAGGTGTTTGTGACCCGTTTAAGTGTGCAAGACTATTTGAAAGCGCGAATGGCAGAATAACATATATCTCTTGAGCTGAAGGATTCCGCCTTTCGTCGTACGAACGAACACATCACGGACAAGATTATTTCAAAATACATAATTGCTTGGCGAATATAAACGAAAACAGCCACGTGAACATAAACTGTTGAGAAATAAATCTGAAGTGGATCTACTGGATTTTAATTTTAAGTGACCGCATATACCAGCTGCTTCTTGTCTTCAATTTTAATCTATATAAAAAATTAAACTCATTCATCTTGGCTGCTTTTTTAATATGTGTACGTATTTATTTATTATTTTTCTCTAACAATACTTAATCTATATTTAATTAAATCAATTACATTTTATTTTACATTTGATTTGTCCATTTCGGCATCTAAACGCCTAAAAACCTAAAACATGCTCTATTATACTATTGTTAGCAATTTCTTTATCGTCCAATTTATCTGGTGTACACTTTTATTTTCATAATAAACTTGTTTGTTAGATTATACACAGTTACAGTGGTCTATAATAAATATTAACAGGTTTTATTCAAGCTGTTTAGAATGATTGCCGTAGGCTAATTTTTAAAAATGTAAATCCAAAAAAAAAAAAAAAAAAAAAAAGTTTAAATAAATAAAAAACATTGGAAAAGAATAACTGTTGTACTTTTTTATACATTTTGTATAATTTTATAGTTTATGCATTATAGTTATAAAAACAAATAAATTTAGCCACTCACATAGAAATCTTAGGCCTTATCCTTTTTGACAGTTTTAGGGATTTTTAAAAATCCTAAAAAACCTTATTTGTGCTGCAAATAATAATTTCAAATTAATTTGATACTGACCTCTGACATCCTGTGACATGATATTTATTTGAATTTACATAATCTCATGGATGTAACAGTAAATCTGTTCAGCTCACAGATCAAGACTAAGCTGTAATGCAAGCAGAACTTTCACAAATGCTTGTAGGTCAATAAAATCATTACAAAACACTTACAAATCATTTAAGGGATTTGATAACACTGTAAAATAATGTCTAATTTGTAAACATTAGCAAATGCATTGATAACACTTTATAATAACTGCACTCATTAGTAAATAGTCAGTTCATTCTTTATAAAGCCTTGTCCCAATATTAATAGTCAGTAGTAAGCAGTTTATAAATACAGCTATAAATAGCTTGTTCTTGGTTTATAAGCACATTTATTAAAAAGGAGAGTAAAGGGTCAGTTATCTTCCTATGAAAAATAAATAAAATAAAAATAAACAAACAACAACACAGATTGATACAGAACTCAGAAATGTTATTGTGGATTTATGATAAACTCAGCCTGTAAATGAATTAATTCTCCTCCAAGAAGACACAAGTAGTTCACACCAAACTGTTTTAACATGAAGCCATATACTGAAGATGTTAAATTGCGAATGGGTTTAGGATACCTTAAATGGTGTGGCCATAGCGATTTATTAAAGTAACATAAAAAAATACAATAGTTATTTTACTATATCTTTGAAATGTTTAATTCCAACTATTCATAATTTTTTATATACGTAGAAGTCATCATTTGAAGGAAGCACAGTAAGTTTCATAGCTTTATCATTTTCAAGAGCCAGCATAAAATTAAAACTATCATAACTTATAAATCAAGCTGGCAATTCTTAGTACCAATAATGGCCACCAGATGGAGCTATAGGATTACTTTTAAATAATTATTGTAGAAACAAGTATGATTTAAATCATTTATAGAAATCTTTCAAAGAAAAATAATATGAATTTTATGTATTTTACTGATAAAATGACCCTCACTTAATTAGAAAAACAAGCTGAAGTATTGTGAACCGTATATTAAGAATAATTCTTTATAGGCTTTATGGACAGATACGTTTTCAGAGACTCTTGAAGGATCAGCACCACATCCTCTTTTACCACTGTTTAAAGAATTTATCTTACAGAAGAGGTGCGAATGAATTTTGGATAGCTTGAATGGTTTTGTCGTGGTGATTTTTTTTAAATAACAGTAAAAAAGTAACCAGTAAATGTATTTTATTTTTTTAAAGTGCAGCTTATAAACACTTCAAAAAAATGTACACATAGAAGACAAGTCATTCTGAGGAAATATGCATAGTTTCATGACTATACAACACTATATGGATGATAGAAAATTAAAAAACTATCATACATCTGATGTCACTCTGTCCCTCTGTCAAGTTCAAAACTAACAAATTTATTCTTGTTTAAGAGCTTTTTAAAATAAATTATTGCCATAAATGCACACAATACATCCATTATAACATAACACGAGCTAAATATAGGTGTTTGTGACCCGTTTAAGTGCGCAAGACTATTTGAAAGCGCGACTGGCAGAATAACATTGATCTCTCGAGCTGCAGGATTCTGCCTTTCGTCGTAAGAACGAACACATCACGGACAAGATTATTTCAAAATACATAATAGCTTGGCTAATATAAACGAAAACAGCCACGTGAACATAAACTGTTGAGAAATAAATCTGAAGTGGATCTACTGGATTTTAATATTAAGTGACCGCATATACCAGCTGCTTCTGTCTTCAATTTTAATCTATATAAAAAATTAAACTCATTCATCTTGGCTGCTTTTTTAATGTGTGTACGTATTTATTTATTATTTTGCTCTAACAAGACTTAATCTATATTTAATTAAATCAAATACATTTTATTTTAAATTTGATTTGTCCATTTCTGCATCTAAACGCCTAAAAACCTAAAATATGCTCTATTATACTATTGTTAGCAATTTCTTTATCGTCCAATTTATCTGGTGTACACGCTTTTATTTTCATAATAAACTTGTTTGTTAGATTATACACAGTTATAGTGGTCTATAATAAATATTGACAGGTTTTATTCAAGCTGTTTAGAATGATTGCCGTAGGCTAATTTTTTAAAATGTAAATCCAAAAATAAATGAATAAATAAATAAAAAATAAAAAAAAAACATTGGAAAAGAATAACTGTTGTACTTTTTTATACATTTTGTATAATTTCATAGTTTATGTATTAAAAATCATTTAAGGGGTTTTATAACACTGTAAAATAATGTCTAATTTGTTAAAATTAGCAAATGCATTGAAAACACTTTATAATAACTGCACTCATTAGTAAATAGTCAGTTCATGCTTCATAAAGCCTTGTCCCAATATTAATAGTCAGTAGTAAGCAGTTTATAAATACAGCTATAAATAGCTCATTTATTAAAAAGGAGAGTAAAGAGTCAGTTATCTTCCTATGAAAAATAAAAAAAAATAAAAATAAACAAACAACAACACAGATTGATACAGAACTCAGAAATGTTATTGTGTATTTATGATAAAATCAGCTGTAAATGAATTCATACTCCTCCAAGAAGACACAAGTAGTTCACACCAAACTTTTTTAACATGAAGCCATACACTGAAGATGTTAAATTTCGAATGGGTTTAGGATACCTTAAATGGTGTGGCCATAGAGATTTATTAAAGTAACATAAAAAAATACAATAGTTATTTTACTATATCTTTAAAATTTTTAATTCCAACTCTTCATATTTTTTTATACGTAGAAGTCATCATATGAAGGAAGCACAGTAAGTTTCATAGCTTTATCATTTTCAAGAGCCAGCATAAAATTAAAACTATCATAACATATAAATCAAGCTTGCAATTCTTAGTACCAATAATGGCCACCAGATGGAGCTATATGATCATTTTAAATAATTATTGTAGAAACAAGTATGATTTAAATCATTTATAGAAATCTTTCAAAGAAAAATAATATGAATTTTATGTATTTTACTGATAAAATGACCCTCACTTTATTAGAATAACAAGCTGAAGTATTGTGAACTGTAAATTAAGAAATAATTCTTTACAGGCTTTATGGACAGATACGTTTTGAGTGACTCTTGAAGGATCAGCACCACATCCTCTTTTACCAATGTTTAAAGAATGTATCTTACAGAACAGGTGCGGATGAATTTTGAATGGCTTGAATGGTTTTGTCGTGGTGATTTTTATAAATAACAATAAAAAGTAACCAGTAAATGTCTTTTATTTTTTTAAGTGCAGCTTCTAAACACTTCAAAAAAATTTACACATAGAAGACAAGTCATTCTGAGGAAATATGCAAAGTTTCATGACTATACAACACTATATGGATGATAGAAAATTAAAAAACTATCATACATCTGATGTCACTCTGTCCCTCTGTCACTGTGGGTAATGTGTGTGTGTGTGTGTGTGTGTGTGTGTGGGTGTGTTAAGTGAATTAGGTGTGAAACTATCAGGGAGCATTTAGTCTCCAGTGCCAACATTTTACAGAACTGCCACTTTCCTGGAGTCTCAGAATTACAATGTTTCAGGTTCTGAGAAATCAAAGATTCCAAAAAATGATTTAATTAGAATACCATGAAGTATTGTGAAATACTATATATTAAGACTTTATATGTAGGCTTTATGAACAGATTAGAGTGACTCGTGAAGGACCAGCACCACCTCCTCTTGTCCGATGGTTTGAGGAATATATTTTCCTGAATCCGGAATTAAGATTTAGGAGCTCATTTTTATTCCACCTCCTTTCCTGAAAGTCTGTCTTGCAGAATTGACTAAAAATTAATCTTCACATTAATTTCTAATTATTTTGCAATTATTTTTATCAGTTCTTCTTGACCTGTTTTTTTTTTTTTCTTCTTTTCTGACCTCATGACCCAGTCAGCATTTTTGTACAATGGTCAAGTCTTAACTTATCCATTTCTGTATTGCATTTGTGTTTGATATTTCTCATGGGTATATCATAATTTTCGACTTTGAGTTAAAACAGTTTGAGTTAAAACTCTTTTTAGCGCATTTCATCTGTAAAAGAAAACATGCCTAATAATTCTGCACATGAATATAAGGAGTTTTTCTCTTCCAGCTTTCCTGGACTATTGTATAGCACTCATAAATGATTAAATAAAAAATAATGGTAGTTATTAAGATTGATATGGTTTGGAATTGGTAAAATGTGCTTGGAAAAAAAACAATGTTTTAATGTTTAAGTTTGGAATATTAACTGACATGAATGAATGCTATATAAATATTGTTCATGTTAACATAATGTTTATAAATGAAATCTTATTGTAAAGTGTTACTATATATATATATATATATATATATATATATATATATATATATTATATATTGTTCTGTGAATGTGATTTTAAAGTCTAGATGATTCGGATTAACCCTTTAACCGCCATATCCTTTAAAACCTCAGTGCCAGAGGGATATTGTGAATGCATGTGCCCGCTGGGCACAGTTTACCTGATGCCACCGGGGTGGTGATGGCATTGGTGGCTTGAGCCCGCCATCGCTGCTTGCAGCTATATTTATTATTATTCTTCTTCTTCTTCTTCTTCTTCTCCCGAATGAATCGCATTTTGAGGGCTTTAACATGCTCAAAAAGTCATGAAAACTTTGCACACGCGTCAAACCTGGTGAAAATTTTCGTCTGATATAGGATTCAGAAGAGGGTGTGGCAAAATGGCTCGACAGCGCCACCTATACCAAGAAAATCAACAGCCTTCCAGCTATGTTTCACGTACATGCACGAAAATTGGCACACATATGTAACACACCAATACCTACAAAAAAGACTCTTGGAGCGAAATTCTAAACCCAACAGGAAGTCGGTTATTTTAATATTATGAGCATATTTTGTGTAATTTTGGTCATTTCCATGTGTTGTATTTTAACGAACTCCTCCTAGAGAGTTCTTCAAATAAACACCAAATTTGGTATGCCTAATCTAAAGGCCTTTGTGATGTTAAATTGCGAAGATCTTGAGTTTTCGTTGAAGGGCGTGGCCGTGGCGGCCTGGCGAATTTCGATGATTCGCCATGAAAAATGAAGTTGCTATAACTCACACATACAATGTCCAATCTGCCCCATACTTCACATGTTTGATGAGTCTCCTGACATGAACAGATTGACAAGCCCATATTCAGTTATAGTCATAGCGCCACCTATTGGCAACAGGAAGTGACATATTTTACACTGCGATGAACTACTCCTAGAAATTTTATGACATCAATTTTTTTTGTGGTCAGTCTAATCTAAAGGCCTGTGAGATGTTAAATTGTGAAGATCTTGAGTTTTCGTTAAAAGGCGTGTCCATGGCGCCGTCACGAAGTTCGATGTCTCGCCATGGGAATAAAAGATGTTATAACTCAGGCATAAAATGTCTGATCTTCCCCAAACTTCACATGTGTGATAAGAGTCCTGGCCTGAACACATCTGAAGGCCAAAATTCCATCAGGTGTGGCAAAATGGCTCGATAGCGCCACCTATACACTTTCAACAGAGTGCGCCTCGAGCTATGTTCCACGTACATGTACAAAAATCGGTATACACATGTAACACACCAATACCTACAAAAAAGTCTCTTGGTACGAAATCCGAATCCCAACAGGAAGTCGGTTATTTAGAATTTTCTCTGCAAAATTGGCGTTGTTTTTGCCATTTTCAGGGGTTGTACTTTAACGAACTCCTCCTACATATTTATTCAGATCAACACCAAACCTGGTCAGTGTAATCTTAAGCCCTTTGCGATGTAAAATTGCGAAGATCTTTAGATTTCGTTAAAGGGCGTGTCCATGGTGGCCTGACAAATTTCGATGTTTCGCCATGAAAAAGTAAGTTGCTGTAACTCAGACATACAATGTCCAATCTGCCCCAAACTTCACATGTTAGTTAAAACTTCTGCCCTTAACAGATCTACATGCCCACATTCAGTTATAGTCATAGCGCCACCTATTGGCAACAGGAAGTGACATGTTTTACGCTGCGAAAACTACTCCTATAATTTTTTTGAGATTAACATATATTTTGTGGTCAGTCTAATCTAAAGGCCTGTGCAATGTTAACTTTTGGAGATCTTGAGTTTTTGTTAAAGGGCGTTTCCATGGCGCCATGACAAAATTTGATGTCTTGCCACAGCAAGAGAAGTGTTGTAACTCAAGCATAAAATGTTCAATCTTCCCCAAACTTCACATGTGTGATAAGAGTCCTGGCCTGAACACATCTGAAGGCCAATATTCCATTATAATGATAGCGCCACCTGCTGGACACGGTAAGATTGGCACATATATGGGATATACTTTGATATATTCCACTTATGTTTAGGACATTAAATGCATATTTCTCAACGTTCACCTTTTTACTAAAGCCACACGATGGCGGTGAGCCCGGGTGCGAGGGCCCGTTCATCGCTGCTTGCAGCTTTAATTAGGGCTCAAGCCCAAAGGGCGAGAGGCCTATTGTTTTCCTTAGGATTATTTTTTATTATTATTATTATTATTATTATTATTATTATTTTTTTCCAACGTCTCGGGGGCTTTTGGGGCCCTTAACGTGCTTAAAAAGTCTTGAAAATTGGCACACAGATTGGAACCTGCG
>NW_020523491.1:0-13233 GCF_003368295.1 Carassius auratus
CATTTGGGCATTGGTGTATGGCTATCGACCTATGTTTCCGAACTTCTGACGGTGGTTTCGTCTCGATCAGACAAGCGGTTTTAAAGATATAGCCAGATGTTTTTAAGCGCTAAATCACAACGCTACACAAACCGTAAGGCGAAACCTAGATGTTTGGTATCGTTGGACTCGGTAAGGTTTCAGGAGTCCAATTTGGTGAGTCTCGAGAAATAAGTAACCACACCCAAAGTTATAAGCATTTAAATAAGGATGATCACCACTAGGTGGCGCCTGTTTCGAAAACTTCTCACGCTCCTTCAGGACATTGCTACTGATGACCCATACCATTTTTTGTAACAATCCGTTGATGCCGTTCTGAAAATACAGCATTTTAGCACAAAAATTCAAAATGGCCGACAGTCAAAATGGCCGAGATGGTAAAATTGGATATCAGTCGACTCGGCATGTTGCCCTGAATCTAACAAGACCAATGTTATGATTTTTGGACAAACTGTTTAGAAGTTATAAGCAAAAATAGCAATTTTCCCATATCTCCCGGACCAGTAGGTGGCGGCTGCGCCGAAACGCAGCAAGTAGCCTCAAGTCATGCTTGTTATGACATGTACCAGGTTTGGTCTGAATAGGATAAGTCGTTGCCGAGATACAGCCTTACGACTGTTTTCTGTAAGCGTTACGTAAAATTTGTTAGAGCGTTTATCAAAAACGGTTTGACGAATCAATTTGATTTGCATAACTTTTGGTCAGCACTGCCTGAAGATGACCTGGTTCAATTTTCGTGTGAATCGGACAAACCGTCTAGGACGAGTTCGAAAAAGTATGTTTTTTAAAAAAATTCTAAATGGCGGCCATATTTCTATGACGGAAAAATGACTGTATAGGGTGCAATCGAATTGGCTTGAGCTCAGAAATCAGAGGAAAAAAGAATTTTGTTGATTGGCCTCACGGTTAAAAAGTTATTAACAAAATTAAAGTGAAATTTCGGACAGTTGGTGGCGCTAGAGGGAATGTCTTAGACACACCAAAAATTGGTGTACTTAATGTTGGCACTGTCCTCTATCAGAATGTCAAACCAAAACAACTTTCCCGCATTCGGTTCTATGGGCTGCCATAGACTCCCAGTCGGAAAAGAATAATAATAATAATAAATATAGCTGCAAGCAGCAATCACGGGGCCAGCATTCCAGCGGCAACATCAGGAGCTAAGCATATGTAGCATCAGACCAAATGCAACAATGAATAATGAAATTAACAATTGCATGATTGTAATTGAAATGGCTGAAAATCGTTAATAAAAGTTCCACAGCGAGGAGCTAAGCATGGCATGGAGCATCAGACAAATGCAACGAGTAAGAAAAGCAATTATTGGAAGAGTGTAATTGAAACAGCCAGTAAAACTCCAGTAAAATGATGCATTATCATTTTTGGAAAATAGGTGGCGCTGTAATCAAATCGCTTTGTTGTGTCTGTGGGAGGCGACAATGTTGTGGGCAATTTCTTTCAAAATACTTACAGACCTTTAGGGCAATGAGTCGAACATGCCCACCGAGTTTCGTTCCGATCGACTTCCATTAACCTTGTCAATAGGTGCTTAAAGTTGTTTGGCCAATGGCGGCCATGTTTTTTAAGATAAGTGAAATTCCTCATAGAGCACTTGTGCCACCTTGGGCCATATCAATTTTCAAGTTGATTGGATCAACGGTTGCTTAGTTATAGCCATTTGATTTTTTTCATCCTGTAGGGCCACCAAGTGGCAGATATGGAAAAAGAAAATAATTTGACTAAAGTTTTTGTTCATGCATATGAGTTCTGAGTTTGGTGAAGATATCTCATTTTGTTCCCCGAGTTATAGCCTTTTTCGTAAAATTGGTCCACGAATTTGAATGTTTTGGGTCACCTGGTTTTTTGTTCAGTCTTGATCAAAACCACTGCAATAATATTCTCTGGACTCTCTAGATCAATAATTTTCAAAAATATGTTGCATTTTGTCCTTTGGTTAGCTATAAGAGGTCATTTAGGAAAGGGCCGTGGCCACATGTAACCTAAAGCCTATAAAACTGAAACAAAAACTCAAAACTTTATGAAACTTGGTTATAACATGTGAAAGATGACCCACCAAGCATGCAAAGTTTCATTGAGATCAGAAAATAGCTGGTGCTATAACAGTTAAAGTGGCCTAAAAAACAAAAGATTTCTGTTGTGAATGGCATTAAACTGCAAAAAAAAGGGGTAATATAATCACACATGCATTAGATCTGTTTTTCTAAACAATCATGCAAAATTTAAGAGAGATTAGGTAAAAAAGAACACTAATATTTATAAAGCACAGTGTTGAATTAAAAACTTGCAATTATAACCACTAGATGGAAGTGGAAGACCACTAATGGGCTCACTTAAGACTAAAACATTACAGTTTATGGATTTGCTGTGGATTTATCTTGAAATATGTATATAACTATTATTTAATATTACTGTTCAAACATTTAAAATCACACTGAGTCAAAGTTTACAAATTTATTCATACAGATATATCTAATGTTTATTATTATGCCAGATTATTTTTGCAATGTAACCTGAAAAATGACATAGACACTCATAAAAACAGAAGACTTGCAATAGGTTTTATCACATATCATTCATTTCAAATATCTATATATATAACAAAATGTGTGCATCTGTGTGTGGGTTTAAGCATGCTTATTGAGTATTAATATAGTAGTTTAAACATTTCATGTTTGTGTGTGTCTGTAATTCTGTTCTATTCTTTTACTGTCAGCCATATCTAGGTTATTTAAAATCAGTGCAGTACTATTATCTAGACTGTGAAATTATACATAAATTGCGTATGCTTCTTTGGAATGAAATTAAGACAACATATAACAGTTATAAAGGTTAAAGAGACAGTGTTGTATGATAAATTGCATTTACGACCACTAGATGTCACTGGAAGACCACTAATGGGCTCACTAAAGACTAAAACATTACAGTTCATTGTCTCGATGATTGATTCATCTAGAAAAATATATATTACTATTATTTAATATTACTGTTCAAGCATTTAAGATCACATTGAGTGAAAGTTCAACAATTTATTCATACATGTATATCAAATGTTTACTATTATGTCAGAATATTAATGTAATGAAACCTGACATAGAAATGTAAGAAAAGAAGTCTTTCTGTGAGTTGTGTGTCACCTATAATTTATTTCAAATATCTACATACAACAAAATGTGTGGGCATGTACTTCTCTCTCTCTGTGTGTGTGTGTGTGTGTGTGTGTGTGTAATCATGCTTATTGATTATTCATATAATAGTTGAACCATTTCATTTCTGTGTGTGAGTGTCTGTGAGCCTATTCTCCATGTTAGACAATGGCACACACAAGTTTGGCTTAATTACAACAAAGGTTTGCAGAGATATAGCCTCATTTTGTGAAGATGCCTGACATCTGAAGCAGCGCTGTACAAAAACGGTTTCGTCTATTGACACGAAATCCATAACTTTTTGTCAGCACGGTCTGAAGATGATCTGATTCAATTTTGGTGAAAATCAGACAAACGGTTGAGGATGAGTTTAAAAAAAAAGGTTTTCAACATGAATCAAAATGGCGGACAGGAAGTTTTGCTTAATATGACATAATTGGTATGTATGTTGTCGGCATGTCCCAAGGAACATTTTGAGACATGTTTCATGATAATAGGCTAATGCAATCAAAAGTTATTAGCATTATTGGAAATGTAATAATTAGCGGTTATTGATTGGTTTATTACTCTTGACCAATAGGTGGCGCTGAGACCAAAATGATGTGGCGTGGTCAATGTGATGTGACAATGTCACATATTAAGTTTTGTGTAAATATCTCCAACCTTTGCAGAGATACAGCCTCAGATGCAGTTTGGCATCTTTCCAGCAAATTCGTTGGTACGCTAATTGAAAACGGTTACGTGTATCGACACAAATTCCATAACTTTTTGCCAGCATGGTCTGAAGATGATCCAAATCAAATTTAGTGAAAATCTGAGCAACGGTCTAGGAGGAGTACGAAAAAGTAGGTTTTCAACATGAATCAAAATGGCGGACAGGACATTTTGCCAAAATTGACAAATGGGGTATCGGTGTTCTCGGCATGACCCAAGGAATCTATCAACATCAGCTTTGTTACAATAGGCTAATGTATGCAAAAGTTATTAGCATTTTTCGAAAAAATCGTTATAACTATTGACCACAAGGTGGCGCTGCCCCAAATCTTTTTGTGTACATTCAGGGCATGGAGCCGGACATTTTTGTAATTATTTGCGAAACGATACGGAACTTCATTCTTAAGATACAGCAATTTACAACTAAATCCAAAATGGCCGACGCCCAAAATGGCCGAATTGGGAAAATTCGGTATCATTCGACTCGGAATGATGCACTGAATCTAAAGACACCACTTTTGTGATTTTTGGCAAAACCGTTCAGAAGTTATTCAAAAACATGCATTTTTCATATCTCCTGACCACTAGGGGGCACAGCGCCGAAACACTGCAGGTGGTCCCAGGGAATGGTTGTTATAAGACCCACCAAGATTGGTCTCAATAGGCCAAACCGTTGCGGAGATATAGCCTCACGTTCACGTTTGCGTGCTTTTCGAAGAATTCGTTCATGAGCTATTCGGAAACGGTTTGAGAAATCAACTTGAATTCCATAACTTTTTGCCAGCATGGTCTGAAGATTATCTGATTCAATTTTCGTGACAATCGGTGCAACGGCCTAGGACGAGTTCGAAAAAGTAGGTTTTACGAACAATTGACGATAGCGAAAAAACTAAGCCTTGCGATTTTTGAATTTCGGTGTCCATTCGACTCGGCATGAGCCAAGGAATCACAGGAAAAAAGAATTTTCATTTTGTGGCTTACGGTTCAAGAGTTATTAGCATCAAGTTTTTGAAAGTTTAGACAATTGGTGGCGCTAGAGAGTTTGAGTTAGAGACTTCAAATTTGCTACGGTTAATGTTCAGACAGTCCTCTATTAGTGTGCCAAATTATACAACTTTCCCGCAATCGGTTCTATGGGCTACCATAGACTTGGGGTGGAAGAAGAAGAGGAAGAAATATAGCTGCAAGCAGCAATAACGGGGCCAAGCACTACAGAAGAAAGCTTCAGACGAATGGCAGGAATGAGTAATTAAGACAGTTTTAAGATTATTTTAGGCAAAATGGCTTGAAAACAATAAACACAACAACTAGTAATAGGATTTATTTGCTTATCACGTGTAATCAATAGGTGGCGCTGTTACCAAATTAGTTTGGAAAGGTCAGTGTGAGGTGACGATGACAAATACAAAGTTTGGTGCAAATATGTCAAAGCTTTGCAGCGATACAGCCTCAAATGCATTTTGGCACCCTTCCAGCAAATTCATTGATGCGCTAAATGAGAACCGCTTCGTATATCGATACGATATCCATAACATTTTGCCAGGATGGTCTGAAAATGATCCACGTCAAATTTGGTGAAAATCAGACAAACGGTCTAGGAGGAGTTCGAAAAAGTAGGTTTTCAACATTCATCAAAATGGCGGACAGGAAGTTCAGCCAAATAAGAAAAAACTTTATATCTATGTTCTCGGCGTGACCCAAGGAATCTATGAAGACCAGCATGATGTCAATAGCCAGATTTATTCAAAAGTTATTAGCCTTTATGTAAATTAAGTTATAACTTTTGACCACTAGGTGGCGCTGTTTCAAAATATTTTGAGTACCTTCAGGGGATGGTGTTGTTGGCACATTCTGAGTTTCGTAACATTACACCAATGCATTTGTTTAGTATAGCAATTTATTTCACAAAACTATATTGAAGTCAATGAGAATTTCATGTTTTGTTCTATTATAGCGCCACCAAGAGGCTCAGTCCCACCATTTTTTTTATGTTTGCTCAGAGTGAGCCCATACATATGTGTGTCAATTTTGGTGAAAATATCTCAATTCACTTCAGAGTTATAGACATTTATATGAAAAAGCACGTAAAAAATGACTGACTCTTGACTTTGATTGAATATTACTACCCCTTACTATCAATATTTTGGCATTTGGGCATTGGCGTACAGCTATCGACCTATGTTTCCGAACTTCTGATGGTGGTTTCGTCTCGATCAGACAAGCGGTTTCGAAGATATAGCCAAATGTTTTTTAAGCGCTAAATCACAACGCTACACAAACCGTAAGGCGAAACCTAGCATGTTTGGTATCGTAGGACTCGGAAAGGTTTCAGGAGTCCAATTTAATGAGTCTGGTGAAAATAAGTCGACCACACCCAAAGTTATAAGCATTTTAAAAAAGAAGATCACCACTAGGTGGCGCTGTTTCGAAACTTCTCACGCTCCTTCAGGACATTCTGCTGATGACCCATACCAAGTTTCGTAACAATCCGTTGATGTGTTCTTAAAATACAGCATTTTAGCACAAAATTCAAAATGGCCGACAGTCAAAATGGCCAAAATGGTAATATTGGATATCAGTCGACTTGGCATGTAGCCCTGAATCTAACAAGACAAATGTTATGATTTTTGGACAAACTGTTCAAAAGTTATAAGCAAAAATAGCAATTTTTCATATCTCTGGACCAGTAGGTGGCGCTGCGCCGAAACACAGCATGTAGCCTCAGGTCATGCTTGTTATGACATGTACCAAGTTTGGTCAGAATAGAATAAATCATTGCATAGATACAGCCTTACGACTGTTTTTGCAAGCGTTACGTAAAATTTGTTTGAGCGTTTATCGAAAACGGTTTGACGAATCAATTTGATTTGCATAAATTTTGGTCAGCACTGACTGAAGATGATCTGGTTCAATTTTCGTGTGAATCGGACAAACCGTCTAGGACGAGTTCGAAAAAGTAGGTTTTTAAAGAAATTCAAAATGGCGGCCACATTTCTATGACGGAAAATGATTTGCTATGGTGCAATCGAATCGGCATGAGCTCAGAAATCAGATGAAAAAAGAATTTTGATGATTGGCCTTACGGTCAAAAAGTTATTAACAAAATTATAGTGAAATTTTGGACAGTTGGTGGCGCTAGAGGGAATGTCTTAGACACACCAAAATTGGTGTACTTAATGTTGGCACTGTCCTCTATAAGAATGTCAAACCATTACAACTTTCCCGCATTCGGTTCTATGGGCTGCCATAGACCCCCAGTCGGAAGAATAATAATAATAATAATAATAAATATAGCTGCAAGCAGCAATAACGGGGCCAAGCACTACGGAAGCAAGCTTCAGACGAACGGCAGGAATGAGTAATTAAGACAGTTTTAAGATTATTTTAGGCAAAATGGCTTGAAAACAACATACACAACAACTAGTAATAGGATTTATTGGCTTATCACGTGTAACCAATAGTAGGCGCTGTTACCAAATTAGTGTGGAATGGTCAGTGTGAGGTGTCGATGAGACATACAAAGTTTGGTGCAAATATGTCAAAGCTTTGCAGAGATACAGCCTCAAATGCATTTTGGCAAACTTCCAGCAAATTTGTTGATGCGCTTAATGAGAACCGTTTCTTATATCGACACAAAATCCATAACATTTTGCCAGCATGGTCTGAAGATGATCCACATCAAATTTGGTGAAAATCTGACTAACGGTCTAGGAGGAGTTTGAAAAAGTAGGTTTTCAACATTAATCAAAATGGCGGACAGGAAGTTCAGCCAAATAAGGAAAACTTGATATCTATGTTCTCGACTTGACCCAAGGAATCTAAAAAGACCAGTGTCATGTCAACAGCCAGATTTATTCAAAAGTTATTAGCCTTTATGTAAATTGAGTTATAACTTTAAACCACTTGGTGGCGCTGTTTCAAAATATTTTGAGTACCTTCAGGGGATGGTGTTGTTGGCACATTCTGAGTTTCATAATATTACACCAATGCGTTCGTTTAGTATAGCATTTTATTTCACAAAACTGTATTGAAGTCAATGAAAATTTCATGTTTCGTTCTATTATAGCGCCACCAAGAGGCTCAGTCCCACCATTTTTTTTAATGTTTGCTCAGAGTGAGCCCATAAATATGTGTGTCAATTTTGGTGAAAATATCTCAATTCACTTCAGAGTTATGGGCATTTATATGAAAAAGCATGTAAAAATTGACTGACTCTTGACTTTGATTGATTATTACTACCCCTTACTATCAATATTTTGGCATTTGGGCATTGGCGTATAGCTATCGACCTATGTTTTTACGAACTTCTGACGGTGGTTTCGTCTCGATCAGACAAGCGGTTTCAAAGATATAGCCAGATGTTTTTTAAGCGCTAAATCACAACGCTACACAAACCGTAAGGCGAAACCTAGAATGTTTGGTATCGTTGGACTCGGTAAGGTTTCAGGAGTCCAATTTGGTGAGTCTCGAGAAAATAAGTCGACCACACCCAAGGTTATAAGCATTTAAATAAGGATGATCACCACTAGGTGGCGCTGTTTCGAAACTTCTCACGCTCCTTCAGGACATTGTACTGATGACCCATACCATGTTTCGTAACAATCCGTTGATGCGTTCTGAAAATACAGCATTTTAGCACAAAATTCAAAATGGCCGACAGTCAAAATGGCCGAGATGGTAAAATTGGATATCAGTCGACTCGGCATGTTGCCCTGAATCTAACAAGACCAATGTTATGATTTTTGGACAAACTGTTTAGAAGTTATAAGCAAAAATAGCAATTTTCCATATCTCCAGACCAGTAGGTGGCGCTGCGCCGAAACGCAGCAAGTAGCCTCAAGTCATGCTTGTTATGACATGTACCAGGTTTGGTCTGAATACGATAAATCGTTGCAGAGATACAGCCTTACGACTCTTTTTGTAAGTGTTACGTAAAATTTGTTCGAGCGTTTATCGAAAACGGTTTGACGAATCAATTTGATTTGCATAACTTTTGGTCAGCACTGCCTGAAGATGATCTGGTTCAATTTTCGTGTGAATCGGACAAACCGTCTAGGACGAGTTCGAAAAAGTAGGTTTTTAAAAAAATTCTAAATGGCGGCCATATTTCTATGACGGAAAGTGACGGTATAGGGTGCAATCGAATTGGCTTGAGCTCAGAAATCAGAGGAAAAAAGAATTTTGTTGATTGGCCTTACGGTTAAAAAGTTATTAACAAAATTAAAGTGAAATTTCGGACAGTTGGTGGCGCTAGAGGGAATGTCTTAGACACACCAACATTGGTGTACTTAATGTTGGCACTGTCCTCTATCAGAATGTCAAACCAAAACAACTTTCCCGCATTCGGTTCTATGGGCTGCCATAGACTCCCAGTCGGAAGAATAATAATAATAATAAATATAGCTGCAAGCAGCAATAACGGGGCCAAGCACTACAGAAGCAAGCTTCAGACGAATGGCAGGAATGAGTAATTAAAAGTGTTTTAAGATTATTTTAGGCAAAATGGCTTGAAAACAATAAACACAACAACTAGTAATAAGATTTATTGGCTTATCACGTGTAACCTATAGGTGGCACTGTTACCAAATTAGTTTGGAATGGTCAGTGTGAGGTGTCGATGACACATACAAAGTTTGGTGCAAATATGTCAAAGCTTTGCAGAGATACAGCCTCAAATGCATTTTGACACCCTTCCAGCAGGTTCATTGAAGCGCTAAATGAGAACCGTTTCGTATATCGACACGAAATCCATAACATTTTGCCAGCATGGTCTGAAGATGATACACGTCAAATTTGGTGAAAATCTGACAAAAGGTCTAGGAGGAGTTCGAAAAAGTAGGTTTTCAACATTAATCAAAATGGCGGATAGGAAGTTCAGCCAAATAAGGAAAACTTTGTATCTATGTTCTCGACTTGACCCAAGGAATCTATTAAGACCAGCATCATGTCAATAACCAGATGTATTCAAAAGTTATTAGCCTTTATGTAAATTGAGTTATAACTTTTGAACACTAGGTGGCGCTGTTTCAAAATATTTTGAGTACCTTCAGGGGATGGTGTTGTTGGCACATTCTGAGTTTCGTAATATTACACTAATGCATTTGTTTAGTATAGCATTCTATTTCAGAAAACTGCATTGAAGTCAATGGGAATTTCATGTTGTGTTCTATTATAGCGCCACCAAGAGGCTCAGTCCAACCATTTGTTTTATATGTCATCAGAGTGAGCCCATACATATGTGTGTCAATTTTGGTGAAAATATCTCAATTCACTTCAGAGTTATAGACATTTAAATGAAAAAACACGTAAAAAATGACTGACTCTTGACTTTGATTGAATTGTACTACCCCTTACTATCAATATTTTTGCATTTGGGCATTGGCGTATAGCTATCGACCTATGTTTCCGAACTTCTGACGGTGGTTTCGTCTCGATCAAACAAGCGGTTTCAAAGATATAGCCAAATGTTTTTTAAGCGCTAAATCACAACGCTACACAAACCGTAAAGCGAAACCTAGCATGTTTGGTATTGTAGGACTCTGTAAGGTTTCAGGAGTCCAATTTGATGAGTCTGGTGAAAATACGTCGACCACACCCAAAGTTATAAGGCATTTTAAAAAAGAAGATCACCACTAGGTGGCGCTGTTTCGAAACTTTTCACGCTCCTTCAGGACAATTGTGCTGATGACCCATACCAAGTTTCGTAACAATCCGTTGATGCGTTCTTAAAATACAGCATTTTAGCACAAAATTCAAAATGGCCGACAGTCAAAATGGCCGAAATGGTAAAATTGGATATCAGTCAACTCGGCATGTTGCCCTGAATCTAACAAGACCAATATTATGATTTTTGGACAAACTATTCAGAAGTTATAAGCAAAAATAGCAGTTTTTCATATCTCCGGACCAGTAGGTGGCGCTGCGCCGAAACGCAGCATGTAGCCTCAGGTCATGCTTGTTATGACATGTACCAAGTTTGGTCTGAATAGGATAAGTCGTTGCAGAGATACAGCCATACGACTGTTTTTGTAAGCGTTACGTAAAATTTGTTTGAGCGTTTATCGGAAACGGTTTTGACGAATCAATTTGATTTGCATAACTTTTGGTCAGCACTCCCTGAAGATGAGCTGGTTCAATTTTCGTGTGAATCGGACAAACCGTCTAGGACGAGTTCGAAAAAGTAGGTTTTTCAAAAAATTCAAAATGGCGGCCACATTTATGTGACGGAAAATGACTTGCTAGGGTGCAATCGAATCGGCATGAGCTCAGAAATCAGATGAAAAAAGAATTTTGATGATTGGCCTCACGGTCAAAAAGTTATTAACAAAATTAAAGTGAAATTTTGGACAGTTGGTGGCGCTAGAGGGAATGTCTTAGACACACCACAATTGGTGTACTTAATGTGGGCACTGTCCTCTATAAGAATGTCAAACCATTACAACTTTCCCGCATTCGGTTCTATGGGCTGCCATAGACCCCCAGTCGGAAGAATAATAATAATAATAATAAGAACGCCACAAAAACAAGAGGGTCCTACTCACCTTCGGTGCTTGGCCCCTAATAATAATAAGAACCGGACAAAAACAATAGGTGCCTCGCACCTTCGGTGCTTGGCCCCTAAATATAGCTGCAAGCAGCAATAACGGGGCCAAGCACTACAGAAGCAAGCTTCAGACGAACGGCAGGAATGAGTAATTAAGACAGTTTTAAGATTATTTTAGGCAAAATGGCTTGAAAACAATAAACACAACAACTAGTAATAGGATTTATTGGCTTATCACGTGTAACCAATAGGTGGCGCTGTTACCAAATTAGTTTGAAATGGTCAGTGTGAAGGTGACGATGACACATACAAAGTTTTTGCAAATATGTCAAAGCTTTTGCAGAGATACAGCCTCAAATGCATTTTGGAAACCCTTCCAGCTGATTCGTTGATGCCCTAAATGAGAACCGTTTCGTATATTGACACGAAATCCATAACATTTTGCCAGAATGGTCTGAAGATGATCCATGTCAAATTTGGGTGAAAATCGGACTAACGGTCTAGGAGGAGTTAGAAAAAAGTAGGTTTTCAACATTAATCAAAATGGCGGACAGGAAGTTCAGCCAAATAAGGAAAACTTGGTATCTATGTTCTCGGCCTGACCCAAGGAATCTATTAAGATCAGCGTCATGTCAATAGCCAGATCTTTTCAAAAGTTATTAGCCTTTATGTAAATTGAGTTATTAACTTGGACCACTAGGTGTTTCAAAATATTTTGAGTACCTTCAGGGGATGTTGTTGTTGGCACATTCTGAGTTTCGTAATATTACACAAATGCATTTGTTTAGTATAGCATTTTATTTCACAAAACTGTATTGAAGTCAATGGGAATTTTCATGTTTTGTTCTATTATAGCGCCACCAAGAGGCTCAGTCCAACCATTTGTTTTATGTGTCCTTAGAGTGAGCCCATACATATGTGTGTCAATTTTGGTGAAAATATCTCAATTCACTTCAGAGTTATAGACATTTACATGAAAAAAGCATGTAAAAAATGACTGACTCTTGACTTTGATTGAATATTACTACCCTTACTATCAATATTTTGGCATTTGGGCATTGGCATATAGCTATCGACCTATGTTTCCGAACTTCTGATGGTGGTTTCGTCTCGATCAAGACAAGCGGTTTCGAAGATATAGCCAAATGTTTTTTAAGCGCTAAATCACAACGCTAACACAAACCGTAAGGCGAAACCTAGCATGTTTGGTATCGTAGGACTCGGTAAAGGTTTTCAGGAGTCCCAATTTAATGAGTCTGATGAAAATAAGTCGACCACACCCAAAGTTATAAGCATTTAAAAAAAAGAAGATCACCACTAGGTGGCGCTGTTTCGAAACTTCTCACGCTCCTTCAGGGACATTGTGTGATGACCCATACCAAGTTTCGTAACAATCCGTTGATGTGTTCTTAAAATACAGCATTTTAGCACAAAATTCAAAATGGCCGACAGTCAAAATGGCCGAAATGGTAAAATTGGATATCAGTCGACTCGGCATGTTGCCCTGAATCTAACAAGACCAATGTTATGATTTTTGGACAAACTGTTCAGAAGTTATAAGCAAAAATAGCAATTTTTCATATCTCCGGACCAGTAGGTGGCGCTGCGCCGAAACACAGCATGTAGCCTCAGGTCATGCTTGTTATGACATGTACCAAGTTTGGTCTGAATAGAATAAGTCGTTGCATAGATACAGCCTTACGACTGTTTTTGTAAGCGTTACGTAAAATTTGTTTGAGCGTTTATCGAAAACGGTTTGACGAATCAATTTGA